>NW_028241305.1:0-76857 GCF_964263255.1 Lissotriton vulgaris
AAACTGGCCAGAGTGGACCTCTATTACAGCTATGCAAACAGGGCAGAGTGCACCTCTATTACAGCATTGCAAACAGGGCAGACTGCACCTTTATGACAGCTATGCAAACAGGGCAGAGTGCACCTCTATGACAGCAATGCAAACAGGGCAGAGTGCACCTCTAGTACAGCAATGCAAACAGGGCAGAGTGCACCTCTATGACAGCTATGCAAACAGGGCGGAGTGCACCTCTATTACAGCTAGGCAAACAGGGCAGAGTGCACCTCTATTACAGATATGCAAACAGGGCAGAGTGCACCTCTATTACAGCTATGCAAACAGGGCAGAGTGCACCTCTTTAACAGCAGTGCAAACAGGGCAGAGTGCACCTCTATTACAGCTACGCAAACAGGGCAGAGTGCACCTCTATTACAACTATGCAAACAGGGCAGAGTGCACCTCTATGACAGCATTGCAAACAGGGCAGAGTGCACCTCTATTACAGCAATGCAAACAGGGCAGAGTGCACCTCTATTACAGCTATGCAAACAGGGCAGAGTTCACCTCTATTACAGCAATGCAAACAGGGCAGAGTGCACCTCTATGACAGCAATGCAAACAAGGCAGATTGCACCTCTATGACTGCTAAGCAAACAGGGCAACGTGCACCTCTATTAGAGCTATTCAAACAGGGCAGAGTGCATCTCTATTACAGCAATGCAAACAGGGCAGAGTGCACCACTATGACAGCAATGCAAACAGGGCAGAGTGTACCTCTATTACAGCAATGGAAACAGGCCAGAGTGCACCTCTATTACAGCTATGCAAACAGGGCAGAGTGCACCTCTATGACAGCAGTGCAAACAGGGCAGAGTGCACCTCTATGACAGCAATGCAAACTGGGCAGAGTGCACCTCTATTACAGCAATGCAAACAGGGCAGAGTGCACCTCTATTACAGCTATGCAAACAGGGCAGAGTGCACCTCTATTACAGCAATGCAAACAGGGCAGAGTGCACCTCTATTACAGCTATTCAAACAGGGCAGAGTGCACCTCTATTACAGCAATGGAAACAGGGCAGAGTGCACCTCTATTACAGCAATGCAAACAGGGCAGAGTGCACCTCTATTACAGCTATGCAAACAGGGCGGAGTGCACCTCTATTACAGCAATGGAAACAGGGCAGAGTGCACCTCTATTACAGCAATGCAAAAAGGGCAGAGTGCACCTCTATTACAGCGGTGCAAACAGGGCAGAGTGCACCTCTAATACAGCAATGCAAACAGGGCAGAGTGCACCTCTATGATAGCAGTGCATACAGGGCAGAGTGCACGTCAATTACAGCTATGCAAACAGGGCAGAGTGCACCTCTATGACAGCATTGCAAACAGGGCAGAGTGCACCTCTATTACAGCAATGCAAACACGGCAGAGTGCACCTCTATGACAGCAGTGCAAACAGGGCAGAGTGCACCTCTATGACAGCATTGCAAACAGGGCAGAGTGCACCTCTATTACAGCAATGCAAGCAGGGCAGAGTGCACCTCTATGACAGCAATGCAAACAGGGCAGAGTGCATGTTGGACAGGCCTCGTGCACGGGCTGCTCCCTCCCCGCATGATAGGGTCCGAGCACCGGCTCTCCCGGTGTCACCAGAAGAACCACCCCGGCAACCCACAGAAGCAACCCGCAACCCGTCCCCCACGGGACGCCTGCTCCCGAACACCCCAGCATCGGCTGACCCGGGCCTCCGTCAGCACCATTGCCCCCCCCAGCCGCCATCTTGGACACTGCACCACGAGGCCGCGTGGCCTCAGCTCGACCCCAACCCTGGGCCTGGCCAGGCCCCGACATCGAGGCACCACCATCCACCCAGGAGGTGAACGGACCACTTGGCAGGTCAATGGGAGAGAGGAGTGTTGATGGCTCTCCCCTGCCAGGTGCTGATCGCCCCCAGCCTTCCCGGGCGCTGGCTCCACCCCCCTGCTGGGTGTTCGGACTCCCTCATCCCGGACCTCCCGACCTCCAAGAGCGAGGGTCCGGACATCAAAGGAGGCCAGTCCTATAACTGGGGCAGCTCCAGAGCAGGAAGGCAGTTGTATCCTGGAGTCGAGAGACACCTTGAAGAACTCATCCTTGACGGACTGCTGGCGCTGCCGCAGCCCTGCCTTGTGAACCATCGTCCTGCCTGCTGGCGCTGCCGCGGCCCTCTGCAACCTACATCCTCGTCGGGACCTGCTGGCGCTGCCGCGGCCCTCTGCAACCTACATCCTCGTCGGGACTGCTGGCGCTGCCGCGGCCCTCTGCAACCTACATCCTCGTCGGGACCTGCTGGCGCTGCCGCGGCCCTCTGCAACCTACATCCTCGTCGGGACCTGCTGGCCCTGCCGCGGCCCTCTGCAACCTACATCTTCGTCGGGACCTGCTGGCGCTGCCGCGGCCCTTCTCAAGTGCGACTGATCATCCGAGCCTGCTGGCGCTGCCGCGGCCCGACCCTCCGGAACTCCGAGCTTGAGGATTGTGAGCTATTCATCGTACCACCTCAGTACCAGACCAGTACCAAGACTGTCCCGCTACCCTTCCCCCCTCAGAGACTAGAATTAAGAGGACCCTCGTGTCCCGATCTCACTGTATCGCTGATATCCTTGCTTCAAGAATCGTATATAAAGAGTGTTGACTTTATCCGTGTGTGGTGTCCATCTGTGGGGGGGGAAGTTACTTGTCTGTACGATCGCTGGAGACGGCCCTCTCCGGAGGCCTCTCCCCTTGTCCTCGGCCGACCCTCCAGGTCCCCGTCTAACAGTGCACCTCTATGACAGCAGTGCAAACAGGGCAGAGTGCACCTCTATGACAGCAGTGCAAACAGGGCAGAGTGCACCTCTATTACAGCAATGCAAACAGGGCAGAGTGCACCTCTATGACAGCAGTGCAAACCGGGCAGAGTGCACCTCTGTTACAGCAATGCAAACAGGGCAGAGTGCACCTCTATGACAGCAGTGCAAAGAGGGCAGAGTGCATCTCTATTACAGCAATGCAAACAGGGCAGAGTGCACCTCTATTACAGCAATGCAAACAGCGCAGAGTGCACCTCTATGACTGCAGTGCAAACAGGGCAGAGTGCACCTATATTACAGCTTTGCAAACAGGGCAGAGTGCACCTCTATTCTATTACAGCAATGCAAACAGGGCAGAGTTCACCTCTATCACAGCAATGCAAACAGGGCATAGTGCACCACTATTACAGCGGTGCAAACAGGGCAGAGTGCATCTCTATTACAGCAATGCAAACAGGGCAGAGTGCACCTCTATTACAGCGGTGCAAACAGGGCAGAGTGCACCTCTAATACAGCAATGCAAACAGGGCAGAGTGCACCTCTATGATAGCAGTGCAAACAGGGCAGAGTGCACCTCTATTACAGCTATGCAAACAGGGCAGAGTGCACCTCTATGACAGCATTGCAAAGAGGGCAGAGTGCACCTCTATTACAGCAATGCAAACAGGGCAGAGTGCACCTCTATTACAGCAATGCAAACAGGGCAGAGTGCACCTCTATTACAGCAATGCAAACAGGGCAGAGTGCACCTCTATTACAGCTATGCAAACACGGCAGAGTGCACCTCTATTACAGCTATGCAAACAGGGCAGAGTGCACCTCTATGACAGCAATGCAAACAGGGCAGAGTGCACTTCTATTACAGCAGTTAAATCAGGGCAGGGTGTGTAGGAAGGTGGATATCTGACTATGGTTACCCCCAAACCTTTTGCCTGGTGTTTAGCTGGTTTTTGACTTAGTTGGCCTGGGATCCTGCTATTCAGGGCCCCAGGCTGATTGCTCTCTCCTTAAAATGGACTCCATGTACCTTAGGTGCATAACACAATTGGAATTAGTTCACCTTATAGGCCCCTGTAACAGTGTACCATAGGTACCCAGGGCATAGGTGCATCCTAGGCCTACCAGGGGCTGCAGCATGTATTGTGCCACCCCTGGCCTGGCCTCCATATTTGACACAACTGGCTGATCACTCAGCTGGGGTAAGTCGGTGTAATCACATCTTACTTAGGTATAGTATCCCTATGCCTGACCTTAAACTGGACACATATGTTCCTATCAGCCACTCCTATGGAAGGCCTCATCAATCCTGGAGGCAGAGTGCTTGGAAATATGTGAGATGGTGCTCTAGCATGAGCTGAGCCTGTCTGCAGCTGTCGGGAACCACTCCCTAAGCTGTTCCAGGATACTGCCATACCATATACTCTTAAGTGCATTATAATCCTCGCGGTTATATGCTATATTTGGTTTGGCTTTATCAAAACATGTCGAGTAAGGTGTCATACGAATTGGAATACTATCCCCTCGACAGTTCTGTCGACGGGGATAGCATTCCACCCTTCTAGAGGGACACGACATATGTGTAGTGTTGGACAGGCCACATGAAGGGCCACTCTCCCCCGGCCCGACCAGGCCCGAGCCCGGTCCCGCAGGTACCACACCCCACCATTACCCGTCCTCCGGGACCCCTACCCTCGAACATATCGACCTCGTGGGCCTGCCCCACTGCCGGCCTGCGCGCCCATCCTGGGCGCCATCTTGGACACTCCACCACGAGGTCGCCTGGCCCCCGATCAACCTCAACCCTGGGCCTGGCCAGGCCTTAGACTTCCCGGCACCATCATCCGCCCAGGAGGTGAGCGGGCTACTTGGCAAGTCAATGGGAGAAAGAGGTGTCGATGGCTCTCCCCCGCCAGGTGCCGCTCGCCCATCGCCTCCCCGGGCGCTGGCTCCACCCCCCTGCTGGGTGTCTGGACACCCTCATCCCGGACCTCCCGACCTCCAAGTGCGAGGGTCCGGACATCAAAGACCACCAGCCCTATAACTGGGGCAGCTCCGGAGCAGGAAGGCAGTTGTATCTTGGAGTCGAGAGACGCAAAGAAGAACTCATCCTTGACGGACTATTTGGCGCTGCCATAGCTCTGTCTCGTGCACCATCGTCCTGCCTGCTGGCGCTGCCGCAACCTTCGCAACCTTCATATCCTTCATCGTCGTCGGGACCTGCTGGCGTGGCCGCGGACCGTTTGTAACCGTCACCTTCACCGGGACCTGCTGGCTCCGCCGCGGCCCGTCGCCATCTTCGATCATCTCGGGACCTGCTGGCTCCGCCGCGGCCCGTCACCATCTTCGATCATCTAGAACGCCGAGCTCGAGGATTGAGAGCTATTCATCTACCCGAGTGGTAACAAGACTGTCCCGCTACCCCCTTTCCTAACCAGAGACTAGAACCGAGGGGACCCCTGAGTCCAGACCTCCTTGTACCATCTTACCGTACCCTAAGAATTGCTGATAAAGTATCGTTGAACCTTATTCCTGTGTGGTGTCCGTCTGTGGGGGTGAAGTTACTTGTCTGTACGATCGCTGGAGACCTCTCCCCTCATACTCGGCCGACCCTCCCGGTCCGTCTAACATTGGTGGCCAGCGGCGCGATCCGAATCACCGCATAACCGTACAGAAAGTAGCTCACCCCACGGCGAATCACGATGTCAACTAAAGAAAGCGGATCAGCGGAGAAACTCCAGATGGAGAAATTAGACGAATACAGCCATCGTGAA
The DNA here is from genome assembly GCF_964263255.1 of Lissotriton vulgaris. NCBI lineage: Eukaryota > Metazoa > Chordata > Amphibia > Caudata > Salamandridae > Lissotriton > Lissotriton vulgaris. Next base: position 5,585 of record NW_028241305.1, read on the forward strand.
CTAAAGCAGTTCTGCATCGAACTAGGTATCGCTACCACCGGCCTCAGTACCAAAGACGATTTTAAGCAGGCCCTAGAATCTTGGGCAGAAAATGGGGTGGCCGGAACCCCCGATCAAAGCATCACAGCAAAAACCTTCACGGCCCCTGAAGAGCGGAGAACGAGTCTCTCGCAAGATGAGATCCAGGAACGAGAGAAAACCCGACTACACGAGCTGGAAATGGCCCGGCTCAAAATGGACATTGAACTTAAATTGGCCGAACAAAAAATCAACTTAGAGCACCTGCGTCTCCGAGAAGAAAGAGAGGAGAAACAGAGACAAAGGGAGCTCGAGGAAAAGAAACTGGCATATGAGCATGAGCGGAATCTAGCTGAGATCGACCTACGCAAGAATAAAGTCGGAGGGGTGTCCGAGCAACCACACACCCCAGGGGCGACAGAGAAAAAGGTACACATCCCCAAGGATGTCGTTCGAGAGTACTTCCGAGAGGACGACATCCAGCAATGGTTTAAGGCTTATGAAATCGCTATGACTGCACACCGGATCGATAGAAGCGATTGGGGAGCCGGTCTGTGGGGGAGATTCCTCAATGAGGGCCGCGACGCCCTGCTGCAACTCCCGGACCACCAGATGACCTCCTATGACCATATGAAAGCTGCACTCCTCACCCGCTATGGCCTCACACCCGAGATGTACCGCCAGAGGTTCCGAGACTGCACCCGCATCCCGGGTACAACTTGGGTGGACTATGTAAACTACTTTAGCCGAGCCTTCGAGGGCTGGATCAAAGGGAGCAAGGTCACGACCTACGAACAACTGTTCAATCTTATGGTCTGGGAGCATCTGTCGAACAATTGCTTCATTGAACTGCGCCAACACCTCCTCGACAGCAAGTTAACGGATCCCCGGCAGCTAGCAGCCGAAGCTGACCGGTGGGAAATCACCAGAGTAGGCCGAAACGGGTCCTACGAACAAAATCGGAACAACAATGGTCAACACCGCCCCCGAGGAGGAGGAGGAGGAGGCCAAGGACGCGGAAGGGACAACGCGCCAGTCACCCCCGCTCCAAGCACCACCCCCCCGGCCAACCGGGGCAGCACCCCGGCGCGTCCGGGATATCGAGCCAATGTTACGTGCCATCGATGCCAACGAATTGGACACTATGCGAATGACCCAAACTGCCCCCAGTATCAGAGCCCAAGACCCCGCCAAGTAGCCGCTGCAGCTCTAGGGGAGGAACAGATCTCAGAGGAACAGGAGGAATACGAACAGGAACACCACGAATGGGAGCCAGCCGCCATGGCTCTAGCCTGCTTAGGGGGGAGAGACATGGTCCCGCGGGTCCCCCTACCCGCTAACACCCAGAAGTACAGTCAATGGGTGAGCATCAATGGACACCGGGCCGAAGCCCTTCGTGACACTGGGGCCAGTGTAACAGCCGTCCGCTGTCACCTGGTGACCCCAGAGCAATATTTACCGAACATTCTCTGCCCGGTACGGACCGCCGATAACTCAGAAAGTCTGTGTCGGATGGCCTGCGTCCCCTTCGAATGGGGAGGGGTCTCCGGCATGTTGAAGGTAACGGTCCGAGACGATGCCCCCGTAGACTGCCTCCTGGGGAATGACCTCGAAAGCTCTCCGTGGGCAGCCGTAGAACGGAGAGAACACCTGGGGATGTTAGGCGTCCCGGACTGGGCGTGCGTCACCACCCGGTCCATGGCCGCCCGTGCCAACCCCCGCCCAGAGGAACCCGAATGGCCGGCGCCACCGCCCCCGGTCGCCCCAGCCGAAACCACCGACCGTGACGTCCCCCCGGCACCAGCTCAACTTCCAGACCTCGCTAGCCTCGACCAGTGGCCTCAAGAGGGGGGACCCACGCAAGAACAATTTCGCCAAGAACAGAAGTCCTGTCCCTCCCTCGAGGGACTCCGCCAACAAGCACTCGCCCAAAGCGCAGGCGATACCTCCGGCACGCACTGGGTCTACTGGGACAATGATCTGCTGTACAGTGAGCAAAGGATTGCGGAGCTGGGGGCTAGCCGAGTACTGGTGGTGCCCCTCCGTTTTAGAGACTTTCTGCTAAACCTGGCCCACGATGTCCCCCTGGCGGGACACCTGGGTCAAGATAAAACCTACAGTTGTCTGGTGACCCACTTTTTCTGGCCCAAAATGAGGAACGATGTACACCAGCATTGCCGATCTTGCCCCACGTGCCAAGCCAGTGGAAAGAGCGGCCGCAAACTAAAAGCCCCCCTGCAACCTTTTCCTGTGGTCACCACCCCGTTCGAGAGGGTCGGGATAGACATCGTGGGGCCCCTGGACCCGCGCACCAAACAAGGCCATCGATTCATCCTGGTGCTAGTGGACCACGCCACCCGCTACCCCGAGGCTGTTCCCCTGCGAACTGTGACAGCCCCGGTAGTCGGCCGGGCGTTGATGGGGATCTTCTCCCGTGTGGGCTTCCCCCGAGAAGTCGTCAGCGACAGAGGCACGAACTTTATTTCTAAATATATGAAGTCCCTCTGGCAACAGTGCGGGGTTACCTACCGATTCACGACCCCCTATCACCCTCAAGGAAACGGACTCGTTGAGCGGTTCAACCGCACGCTCAAAGGGATGATCGGGGGGTTGGAAGAGCCCCTCCGTCGCCAGTGGGACGTGCTGCTACCGTGCCTCCTCTTCGCCTATCGAGAGGTTCCCCAAAAGTCCCTGGGCTTCAGCCCGTTTGAACTTCTATATGGACACCCAGTGCGGGGGCCGCTCAGCCTAGTCAAGGAAGGCTGGGAGATGCCCCCTCTAAAGAACCCACCGGATGTCTTCCGGTACCTCCTAACACTCCGCAACCAGACCCGGCGGTTCAGTGAGCTGGCAAGAGCCAACCTGGAGGCCAGTCAAGAGGACATGAAAAAGTGGTATGACCGGAATGCCTCCTCCATCGAATTTGAACCCGGACAGCAGGTGTGGGTGATGTCCCCCACCGAACCCTGCGCCCTGCAAGACAAGTGGACAGGGCCCTTCAAGGTAGTCGAGCGCAAGGGTCCTGCCACCTATCTCATCGACATGGAGTCTTCCCGGAACCCCCTCCGGGTCCTCCACACCAACAGACTGAAGCCTCACTTTGCACGTTCAGAACTCAGCCTACTGATGGCCACAGACAATGGGGCTGAAGAGGACTCCGAGCCCCTCCCTGACCTCCTGCGGACGCAGGAGAAAGACGGCTCCGTGGATGGGGTCCGGCTCTCGGAGGCCCTCACCCGAGAGCAACACCAGGAGTGTCGAGACCTCCTGTCACAGTTCGCCAGCCTGTTCTCCCTCGCCCCAGGTGTCACTTCCTGGTGTGTGCACGATGTGGATACAGGGGACAGCCCCCCTATCCGCCACCGGGCCTACCGCGTGCCAGATCGGGTACGGGCCTGCATCCAAGAAGAGGTAGCCAGAATGCTCACGCTCGGGGTCATCGAGCCCTCCGATAGCCCCTGGGCCAGTCCTGTAGTACTGGTCCCCAAAGCAGCCGCCCCTGGCACCACGCCGGAACTCCGGTTCTGTGTCGACTACCGGGGCTTAAACGCGGTCACCAGAACAGACGCACATCCCATCCCCCGGGCAGATGAACTAATTGACCGCATGGGGGCTGCCCGATACCTCAGTATCTTCGACCTAACGGCGGGCTACTGGCAAATCGGCCTCACACCCCGGGCCCAAGAACGTTCTGCCTTCTCCACCCCCGACGGCCATTTCCATTTCAAGGTCATGCCCTTCGGCATGAAGAATGCCCCAGCGACCTTTCAGCGGCTCGTCAATCAGGTCCTGGCGGGGCTCGAAGGGTTCAGCGCCGCCTACCTAGATGACATCGCTGTATACAGCCACCAGTGGACCGAGCACCTCCACCACCTCCGAGCAGTGCTACAAGCCCTTCAGCGAGCTGGCCTCACGATCAAGGCCAGCAAATGTCAAATCGGGCAAGGGTCAGTAACCTACCTCGGACACCAGGTGGGAAGCGGACTGGTAGCCCCTCTGCAGCTCAAAATTGCCGCCATCCAGGCCTGGCAACCCCCCATCACCCAGACCGAGGTACGAGCCTTCCTGGGCCTCACGGGCTACTACCGAAGGTTCGTGAAAGACTACGGTACCATAGTGGGTCCCCTCACGGAACTCACATCAAAAAACCAACCCAAGAAAGTCAGCTGGACCCCAGAGTGCCAAGCAGCATTCGAACAATTGAAGGACGCCATGTGTTCCGCCCCGGTACTCCAGGCCCCTGACTACAGCCGGGAGTTCGTCGTCCAGACGGATGCTTCCGACCAAGGCATCGGGGCCGTCCTGTCTCAAGTGAACACCGAAGGCCTGGATCAGCCAGTGGCCTTCCTCAGCAGGCGACTCCTACCACGAGAACAACGCTGGAGCACCATTGAGAGGGAGGCCTTCGCCGTGGTATGGGCTCTCAAAAAACTCCGGCCCTACCTCTTTGGCACTCACTTTCGGGTGCAGACCGACCACCGACCCCTGCAATGGCTGATGCAGATGCGAGGAGAAAACCCGAAGTTACTACGCTGGTCTATCTCCCTCCAGGGGATGGACTTCACAGTTGAACATCGGCCTGGGCCAGACCACGCCAACGCGGATGGCCTGTCACGCTTTTTCCGCCTCGACGAGGAGAGTCCCCAAGAGGATGGGTGACTCTCCCCGCCTTCAGCTGGGGGGGACGCATGTTGGACAGGCCACATGAAGGGCCACTCTCCCCCGGCCCGACCAGGCCCGAGCCCGGTCCCGCAGGTACCACACCCCACCATTACCCGTCCTCCGGGACCCCTACCCTCGAACATATCGACCTCGTGGGCCTGCCCCACTGCCGGCCTGCGCGCCCATCCTGGGCGCCATCTTGGACACTCCACCACGAGGTCGCCTGGCCCCCGATCAACCTCAACCCTGGGCCTGGCCAGGCCTTAGACTTCCCGGCACCATCATCCGCCCAGGAGGTGAGCGGGCTACTTGGCAAGTCAATGGGAGAAAGAGGTGTCGATGGCTCTCCCCCGCCAGGTGCCGCTCGCCCATCGCCTCCCCGGGCGCTGGCTCCACCCCCCTGCTGGGTGTCTGGACACCCTCATCCCGGACCTCCCGACCTCCAAGTGCGAGGGTCCGGACATCAAAGACCACCAGCCCTATAACTGGGGCAGCTCCGGAGCAGGAAGGCAGTTGTATCTTGGAGTCGAGAGACGCAAAGAAGAACTCATCCTTGACGGACTATTTGGCGCTGCCATAGCTCTGTCTCGTGCACCATCGTCCTGCCTGCTGGCGCTGCCGCAACCTTCGCAACCTTCATATCCTTCATCGTCGTCGGGACCTGCTGGCGTGGCCGCGGACCGTTTGTAACCGTCACCTTCACCGGGACCTGCTGGCTCCGCCGCGGCCCGTCGCCATCTTCGATCATCTCGGGACCTGCTGGCTCCGCCGCGGCCCGTCACCATCTTCGATCATCTAGAACGCCGAGCTCGAGGATTGAGAGCTATTCATCTACCCAAGTGGTAACAAGACTGTCCCGCTACCCCCTTTCCTAACCAGAGACTAGAACCGAGGGGACCCCTGAGTCCAGACCTCCTTGTACCATCTTACCGTACCCTAAGAATTGCTGATAAAGTATCGTTGAACCTTATTCCTGTGTGGTGTCCGTCTGTGGGGGGGAAGTTACTTGTCTGTACGATCGCTGGAGACCTCTCCCCTCATACTCGGCCGACCCTCCCGGTCCGTCTAACATGTAGCCTTAACCCCGGTTAAAGTTAACCAGAGCCTCAGCATCACAAAATGGACGCTGCCACCACAGACACGAGTCTGACCTCCTGCTGCTGCGAGTCCTTCCAGCGAGGGAGGCTTGGACAAAGGGTTTCCTGCCTTGGGAGGTGCGAGCACCACCCCAGACAGGGTTTTGTGTATTGGGTAGGACAGGGCTGAATAGATTGAGACATGCCCGGGGCACACAAGGTGTCCCCGTGCATAGGCCGGTCCAAACCGGTCCTGGGACTTTCCAGACCCAGGCCTGGCTAGGAGCTGGACAAAGGAAAGGGGGTGTAACCGCCCCCCTTCCTGGTCCCACCCACAGGAGGGACCTAGTAGATGATCCACCCCTCAGATTGGGAATAAGAGTGGGAGCAGTGCCATTGCACAGCAGATCATCCTGAAATCAACTTGAAATAAAGAAGAAGACTGGACTTTGACATTCTGCTGCTCAGAAGACTGAAGAGAATCTCCCTTGTGGCCTAGGAGGGGCCACCCTGTGAACACAGGCACCACCCAGCACCTCGATGTCTGCTTTGCCGCCGCCTCCCGCCTGAGTCCGAGTGCAGAGCCTGACAAGACCCAGCTTCCCAGACTTCTCACAGCCCGATCCACAGTCCCTGCAAAGAAGGGACCCGTGGAGGCACCGAGAGACGTGGGAGCGGACATCTTGGAAGTTCCCCAAGACGCTAACTGCGCAGCACCCGAGGCACCCTCGACTCTGTGCTTTGGGGTTTGAGATGCCCCACAACCGAGCAGCATTTGCACCAAAGATCAGCCCTCCAGCATCTCCACGATCTGCATGGGGCCCTTTTGTTTTGTGCCACTCGAATCGCCATCCCGGCCGCTTGTCACGTAGTCAGCGGCCATCTTGGCAACAAAACCTATGATTTACACTGTGGATCTGGTTGCTCCAGACCTGCCCTCGCTCCTGTAGAAAGGAGTACCCGCTCTGACCTTGCTGGTCAGAGTAATAAGCCTTCTTCACTTTCCCCGTGGCTTGCATTAGCCAAGGCTTGTTTGCTTCAATCGAGTTGCCGACACAGCCATCTGCTAGAGCCTTTAAGGGACCGCTCGTGATCGACTCCTGGACGTCCTTGACCTCTTCGTGTCCACGTGGCTGCAGAGAGAAGCAACACCTCATCACCTGTTTGCACCCGACTTTGCCTGGTTCCAATCTGGTACCACGGTGGTCACTGGTCAGTGACTTTGAACATTGTCCCCTCTGCTTTCAGGTCTTCACCACTTCAGATCCACCCTTGGATCCACCAAACACTTCTGCTTCCCATCGCCTGCAGCATCTTCAGCTCCAAGCGCCAAGAACCTGCGTGTCAAAACCCGACGCCACTTCGACCCTGTGCACCCACTTCCTGTGGGTGAGGTAACACTGCAACGCTGGTTTTCTTACACTGGTACACACCTCTAGGGTCTGTGTCTTAAGTTTTGTTCCTCTAGGGTCAGCGGAAGTATCTTTAAACTAACTTTGTGTAACTTTTACGCACCATTGACTTTGCATTGGTGCAAGCCGCACTTTACGTGTGTGAGAAGTTGGCCTGGTATATAACGCTCACTAATTCTTAGTGATCACTTTGTACCAAGCCAAGCAACCCTTATGATGATTGGTTGTAATTCAACCTTGTAGACCAGTTATCCTAGTGGTAACGTGGACAAAGCAGTCTTAGGCTAAACTCTGAAAGGCATGTGAAGCCAGCTGTAATACCATACATAACCTCCTTGAATACCAAATGAAAGGGACACCACACAGATATATATTAAAAATATATATTGATTTATTAACTATAAAATCCCCTGGACTCTTTATGAGCACAGAAGCACAAACGTTAAATCACAAGACAGTTTAAAATACACAAAAGTTGCACAATATGGATGAGCCCTAGGGGCCACCTAAACCATATACTAAGAAAGTGGTATAAGAGATACCAATAGGAAAGGGAACAGGCCTAGGGCCTTGGGAATCGCTGGAGCTATTCAAAACTAGCAGTGACTAAGTCGGGAAAGGCCCGCGGGACTCGGGTGCAGTGTTCAAAGTGCACGCACTTTCCAATGCAAAGTCTATGGTGCGTAAAAAGTACAAAGTTAGAAAGTTAGGAACCTTCCGAGTGACATATGGAGCTTGTTGGACCTGGGCCTCTTGACAGGGTCATCCCTAAACTTTTTGCCTTCCTCCAATACTCTCTCTGACCTGTTTTTGTTGGTTTAATGACTCTGGGCACTTTACCACTGCTGACCAGTGCTAAAGTGCATATGCTCTCCCTATGAAAAGTGTACATGTGATTAATGTCCATGATTGGTTCATTGGATTTACTGTCAGTCCCCAGTAAAGTGCACCAGGAGTGCCAGGGCTTGTAAATGCCAATACTGCTAGTGGGCCTGCAGCGCTGGTTGCGCCACCCACAGAAGCAGCCTTGTAAAATGTAGGCATGGGCGTAAAATCCGTTCCGCTCGCGGATTTTGCGGATTTTCGGTAAATCCGCAATCCGCGAGATTCGCGGATTTCCCGCAAAATCCGCAAATCCACGCGCTGCGGATTTTTTGCTTGTGTTCGCAGTCGCACTGCTCGCGGCCCGCGGCGCGGGCAGCAACAATCTCGCACTCGCGAAATTACAAAAAAAAATAAAAATGGCGGAGGAGTGAAGGAAGGAAGTGGCCCAGTCTCCAACTTCCTGTTCCTGTCCAGCAAGTTCCTCCCATTGGGGAGGGGTGAAGGAAGTGCCCCAGTCTCCAACTTCCTGTTCCTGTTTCCTTTCCTGGCCATTTTGGATTCGATCTTGACTGGGAAGGATTACTTTTTGTGGATGCTGCTGGATATTTGGATTTGAGGCCTTTTGGATTCAAAATTTGATTTCACAAGTAAGTTGATAAGTTGATGTTGTTTGTGGTGATTTTTGTGTGTGTTTTCCGACTTTTGGGGTGGTTTTGGTGATTTAGCGGGTATTTTGCCGCGTTCGCGTCGTGAAGCAACAATCTCGCACTCGCTAAATTGCAAAAAGTGCAATTCTGCACCAGAAAACCACCAGCAGGCAGCATAAACCTTCTGAAACTTGATGGATGGCATTGGATTGTGGTGATTTGTGTTGTCTTTTTTGACTTTTTGGTGTAGGGGTTGGGGGCTGGCTATGTTGGGTGGGGCCATTTTGAGGCATGGTCCTCCTGGCCATGTGGATGGGGGTCAAGCGGCCATTTTGAAGGCAGGCAGTGAGCTTTGTGCCATAGGCCTGCACCCATTTTTCCTTGCTTTCACCCCTTGTGCCCAGGTTGAGTCAGTGGTACATGAAACTACATGCCTCTCTGTGGGCTCTCTTGGATCAATGTTGAATTCCTGTTTCCCAAAAATGTAGCAATTCTTATTTTTGATATTTCCATATTGTGGTGTGCACGTGTGTATTCGAAATTTGATTTCACAAGTAAGTTGATAAGTTGATTTTCTTTGTGGTGATTTTTGTGTGTGTTTTCCGACTTTTGCAGTTGTTTTGGTGATTTAGCGGGTGTTTTGCCGCGTTCGCGTCGTGAAGCAACAATCTCGCACTCGCTAAATTGCAAAAAGTGCAATTCTGCACCAGAAAACCACCAGCAGGCAGCATAAACCTTCTGAAACTTGATGGATGGCATTGGAATGTGGTGATTTGTGTTGTCTTTTTTGACTTTTTGGAGTAGGGGTTGGGGGCTGGCTATGTTGGGTGGGGCCATTTTGAAGCATGGTCCTCCTGGCCATGTGGATGGGGGTCAAGCGGCCATTTTGAAGGCAGGCAGTGAGCTTTGTGCCATAGGCCTGCACCCATTTTTCCTTGCTTTCACCCCTTGTGCCCAGGTTGAGTCAGTGGTACATGAAACTCCAAGCCTCTCTGTGGGCTCTCTTGGATCAATGTTGAATTCCTGTTTCCCAAAAATGTAGCAATTCTTATTTTTGATATTTCCATATTGTGGTGTGCACGTGTGTATTCGAAATTTGATTTCACAAGTAAGTTGATAAGTTGATTTTCTTTGTGGTGATTTTTGTGTGTGTTTTCCGACTTTTGCGGTTGTTTTGGTGATTTAGCGGGTGTTTTGCCGCGTTCGCGTCGTGAAGCAACAATCTCGCACTCGCTAAATTGCAAAAAGTGCAATTCTGCACCAGAAAACCACCAGCAGGCAGCATAAACCTTCTGAAACTTGATGGATGGCATTGGATTGTGGTGATTTGTGTTGTCTTTTTTGACTTTTTGCTGTAGGGGTTGGGGGCTGGCTATGTTGGGTGGGGCCATTTTGAGGCATGGTCCTCCTGGCCATGTGGATGGGGGTCAAGCGGCCATTTTGAAGGCAGGCAGTGAGCTTTGTGCCATAGGCCTGCACCCATTTTTCCTTGCTTTCACCCCTTGGGCCCAGGTTGAGTCAGTGGTACATGAAACTACATGCCTCTCTGTGGGCTCTCTTGGATCAATGTTGAATTCCTGTTTCCCAAAAATGTAGCAATTCTTATTTTGGATATTTCCATATTGTGGTGTGCACGTGTGTATTCGAAATTTGATTTCACAAGTAAGTTGATAAGTTGATTTTCTTTGTGGTGATTTTTGTGTGTGTTTTCCGACTTTTGCGGTTGTTTTGGTGATTTAGCGGGTGTTTTGCCGCGTTCGCGTCGTGAAGCAACAATCTCGCACTCGCTAAATTGCAAAAAGTGCAATTCTGCACCAGAAAACCACCAGCAGGCAGCATAAACCTTCTGAAACTTGATGGATGGCATTGGAATGTGGTGATTTGTGTTGTCTTTTTTGACTTTTTGGAGTAGGGGTTGGGGGCTGGCTATGTTGGGTGGGGCCATTTTGAGGCATGGTCCTCCTGGCCATGTGGATGGGGGTCAAGCGGCCATTTTGAAGGCAGGCAGTGAGCTTTGTGCCATAGGCCTGCACCCATTTTTCCTTGCTTTCACCCATTGTGCCCAGGTTGAGTCAGTGGTACATGAAACTGCAAGCCTCTCTGTGGGCTCTCTTGGATCAATGTTGAATTCCTGTTTCCCAAAAATGTAGCCATTCTTATTTTTGATATTTCCATATTGTGGTGTGCACGTGTGTATTCATAAATGCCTACTTGCAAACTATTAATTGAAGCGCCACATATGCAACATATATTTAACTGATGTTCCTCTGTCTTCGTTTGCTTTTAGGTGCACAAAGTCAAGTACTCCGCATCATCATTGAGCATCAGTGCCAGGAAGAAGTCCTGCTGCGGCCTGCTGTTCCGACATCTGAAGAAGAATCAGAAGATGGTTCCGAAAAGAGGTGCCCGTAGCTCCTCTTGCAAGAAAGATGTCTCTACTAAGGAGAAGAAGAAGCAAGTGGCACCACTTACCAAGGAGTCTGGTGCCTCGACCACTAAATTTATGTGGAAAAAAGAACCAATGAGTGCTGCACAGGTAGCCTGTTTATTGGTTCAATCACCAACGACCAGTGATGTTGGCTCAAGTACTATTCAACAACCAAAGCTGCAACAACAACTGCATGAGCTAACAGTACAAGCACAAGTACATGCGCAAGGAGCTGTCCGAGAAGGAGCTGGCCGAGAAGGAGCTGGCCGAGAAGGGGAAGGCCGAGAAGGGGAAGGCCGAGAAGGGGAAGGCCGAGAAGGAGAAGGCCGAGAAGGAGAAGGCCGAGAAGGAGAAGGCCGAGAAGGAGAAGGCCGAGGAGGAGAAGGCCGAGAAGGAGAAGGCCGAGAAGGCGAGGTCCATGGAGAGTTGCAAGTAGAGGTCAGTGAAGAGGGCCATGTAGCGGCGCATGGAGCGGTGCAAGTGGCCACAATGGTTGTTCTTCCCAAAGTCGGGGCACAGGAGGAAATTGACTTTGGACCCGGGGTATCAAGTCAGGAAGACAAAGCCACTCCTCCTGATGATTCATTTTCTCCCAGCTCCCCAGCAAGGAAAAGATCAAGGAGGGTGTGTAGAAGTTCCTCTTCAAGCCCCGCTCCCTCAGATGATCTGCATCAAGATTGGCAACCATCTCCGACGTCTGAGAGGGAGGCACACCATGAGCTGAGAAAGGGATCAAATGTTAAAAGGAAGGGCCCCGGAAAGCTCATACTTATGGATCCGAACGTCGGACTTGATGAAGTGGTGCATTCTGATGTTGATGAACAGGATGACAGCAATGACCTAGTCATCACACACGTCATTCCAGCCACACCGGCCATGCAGCAGACAGACATTTATACCCTATCCCGACGTCATGCTGAGCGTGACCCTGGCGATGTGGCACTGGTAGCACCACCAACGCAGTCATGTAGTACAAGTTCCCCAAAACCTACAGCTCCCATATTTTCTCCCCAGAGGGGAACTCTATCCAGCTCGACTCCCTCAAGTAGGGTTGCTGCAATAATTGCACAACCCAGTAGAGGTCTGCAAGGCTCATCCACCACTGCTTCATCTGGCATTGGCAGTATCATCACCTCGTGCGGCAAAACCAGAAGTTTCCAGTCCCCAGTTTGGAACTATTTTAGTGTCCATGCAAAGCATGATAACCTAGCCGTTTGTTCCATTTGTACGACTACAGTTAGCCGCGGTAAGATTGGTACCAACTATGGTACCGGAGGCCAGCTAGGTCATCTTGAAAGAAGGCACTCTGTAGAATGGTTTGCGCACCTAGCAAACATCAAGGCAAAGGAATCCCAAAGGGCAAGTGGCCGAAATAAACCCGTACTAGGTGTTTCATCTGAAGATGACGGGGAGGTAGAAGGAGCGTCAGACATTTCTCCGGTTGCACCCAGTACCCCTGGCAGCACCACACCCTCCGGAATTCATAGGAGGCACACTGAGAGTCTGGGAGACACACCAATGCGGAAAATGTCAACACTGAGCAGAAGTGGGTTGAAGAAGGCATCAGCATCATCCATTAAACTTGTCCAGCGCAGCATTACAGACATGTTCTCCTCAGATGCGCCATTTCAACGCAACCACCCAATTGTGCGCCTGTATAACACTAAGCTGGCTAAAATGCTAGCGGTGGACCTTCTCCCTTTTTCGTTTGTCGAAGGTGTGGGTTTTCTTGAACTCGTGGCAACACTGGCCCCTAAATGAAAGGTTCCTAGCCGGTTCTATTTTGCCAGGGTTGCTGTTCCAGCACTACATAAAGAGGTGCTTGAGTTGGTTGGGGCAGCTTTGCAGAAGAGTGCTGTTCACACTATACACCTGACAACAGACATGTGGACCAGTTGCCAAGCCCTTGATTACATGTGCATCACTGCACACTGGGTCTCTTTTTCAGGGGTTGCAAAACGGATAAATGCAGGTGGTGACTTGGTCGACATTTTTAAGGGTGCTCGTAAACATGCAACATTAGCCATGTTTGGCATGGAGAAAACTCATACTGCAGACAACATTTTGCATGACTTTAACAAAAAGGTCTTGCAATGGCTGCCCAAAAGAAATTGCAAGGTTGGTTATGTTTCTACTGATAATGGCAGCAATGTAGTTAAGGCCATGGCGGACGGTGACTATTTCAGAGTGCCATGTTTGGCGCACTGTATGAACCTTGTCGTGCAAAAGTTCTTGAAAAAAGAACCTTCAGTCGACAAAATACTGACCATCTGCAGAAGAATATGCACACATTTCAACCATTCTTTTAAGGCCCGGAAGGAGCTGAGGCGCCAGCAAAATGTACGTAGAATGCCAGTGAAAGCACTTATCCAGGAGGTGGCAACACGTTGGAACTCAACCTTCTACATGCTTGAGCGTCTGCATGAGCTGTTTCCAGTAGTCAATGAGTATTTCTACAACCTGGGTGGTGATCCGACAGAAATGATGCTAGCGGTGGAGCAATGGCAGCTAGTTAAAAGCCTGACAGACATGCTTCGTCCTTTTGAGGTCTTCACGCGTGAAGTCAGCAGGGAGGACTGTTCTTTGAGCAAAGCTATCCCATTGTTGCTGAAGCTCGAGCACCAAGTCAAGGTGGTGTCTTCAGAATTAAAGGATGCGGGAAAGAATGAAGCATATGAGTTGGCGCAGAGATTATTACAACGCCTAGTTAGCAATAAACGGCTTGTAAATATCAAGAAACAACAGCACTACATTTGTGCTACTATTCTGGATCCACGTTACAGAAAGCCATTGTTAGGAAAAGTATTAATTCCTTTTGAAACTTCAGATGTTACAGAGTACAAAGGTTGGCTAGCTCGGTCAGCCATTCGTTTTGAAAGAGAGAGGAAGGTAACTGTAGGAGAAGACAGTACTAGTGAATCAGCAGGCCAACAGGCGTCGGATAAAAGCACTTCTGTGCCTGTGGCAGAAGTGAGTGTCTTTTCCTCTGAGCCGTTAACCACACCAGCAACCGTATCATCTGCACCAGGCACAGGCGATATGTCTGAAGAGGATTGGCTAAGTCAGCTAGGGTTTGCTTGTCCCAGAAAGGACACAGAAGTGCAAAGTACAGGAATGCGGGAGAACATTGTTTCAATGGTGCAGGCCTACCTGGATGACTCAACAGCGGTCAATATTACTGAGGACCCATTGGCGTATTGGCATGGGAAAAGAAACATATGGCGAGAGCTCACCAACCTGGCTATCAATTACTTGTCTTGCCCACTCGCAAGCGTGTCTTCAGAACGTGTTTTTAGTTCTGCTGGTGGCATTGTGACTTCCAAAAGGTCCCGCCTCTTGCCCGCAAATGTGGAGCGGCTCACCATGATAAAGATGAACCAGCACTTCATACCACCAGATTACAAAGTACGAGAATGCACGCAGGAAGAAGAGGACACCGACCTACCTGAGGAAAGTTCTCCTCAGTTACCACAAGTACTACCGACTGAATTTGCAGAGTATGAGGACGAGTTCATTTTCCCTGACACTGAGTTCTGAAAATGAGTCAATGATTCATTAACTTTATTTTTAGTTCGACTCCTTATTCACTTTTATTCCTGTGTGTCTGTCTTTCTTTGTTTACCAAGTGCTTGATCCCATTCACAACAAAACTGTAATCACCCAATCAAAGAACAAGCCCATCAGCAGAACTGTCTTGCCGCAGCATTCATCAGGTTCACAAGTTAGTTGCCAAGAACTCAGTCCTGGTCGTCTATCCTCCTCCTCCAGACTCATTCTATCCATTTCCCGTAATGCTGATGCCTGGATTCCGCACAATGAAGAAACTTACGTTGACGAGTCCCCTAAAGAGGTACTGGAAGTAGTGAGTCCTGCTGCAGAACGCTTTAGGACACTGTGAATTCCAGGTGGAGACAACCCTCAACAAACACAAATTACAGGTAAGATAAGCGTTTGGATGGGAGGTAGTATAATGGAGTATTAGGAGGAGAGACGAGAGAGTGACAGTGGTACTACTAGTAAACTCCTAGGACTCTTGATTTAGGAAACTCTGTGACAGGCATTTAACTTTGGCAAACATTTGGCCAACTACAGGTTGCTTTTGCTTTGCAGAAAATCCACGCCGGGAAACTCCAGTTGGGGCCCTGCTGCAGAACGCTTTAGGACACTGTGAATTCCAGGTGGAGACAACCCTCAACAAACACAAATTACAGGTAAGATAAGCGTTTGGATGGGAGGTAGTATAATGGAGTATTAGGAGGAGAGGCGAGAGAGTGACAGTGGTACTACTAGTAAACTCCTAGGTCTCTTGATTTAGGAAACTCTGTGACAGGCATTTAACTTTGGAAAACATTTGGCCAACTACAGGTTGCTTTTGCTTTGCAGAAAATCCACGCCGGGAAACTCCAGTTGGGGCCCAGCTGCAGAACGCTTTAGGACACTGTGAATTCCAGGTGGAGACAACCCTCAACAAACACAAATTACAGGTAAGATAAGCGTTTGGATGGGAGGTAGTATAATGGAGTATTAGGAGGAGAGGCGAGAGAGTGACAGTGGTACTACTAGTAAACTCCTAGGTCTCTTGATTTAGGAAACTCTGTTACAGGCATTTAACTTTGGAAAACATTTGGCCAACTACAGGTTGCTTTTGCTTTGCAGAAAATCCACGCCGGGAAACTCCAGTTGGGGCCCAGCTGCAGAACGCTTTAGGACACTGTGAATTCCAGGTGGAGACAACCCTCAACAAACACAAATTACAGGTAAGATAAGCGTTTGGATGGGAGGTAGTATAATGGAGTATTAGGAGGAGAGGCGAGAGAGTGACAGTGGTACTACTAGTAAACTCCTAGGTCTCTTGATTTAGGAAACTCTGTGACAGGCATTTAACTTTGGCAAACATTTGGCCAACTACAGGTTGCTTTTGCTTTGCAGAAAATCCTCGCCGGGAAACTCCAGTTGGGGCCCTGCTGCAGAACGCTTTAGGACACTGTGAATTCCAGGTGGAGACAACCCTCAACAAACACAAATTACAGGTAAGATAAGCGTTTGGATGGGAGGTAGTATAATGGAGTATTAGGAGGAGAGGCGAGAGAGTGACAGTGGTACTACTAGTAAACTCCTAGGTCTCTTGATTGAGGAAACTCTGTGACAGGCATTTAACTTTGGAAAACATTTGGCCAACTACAGGTGAATCAACACGATGACAGTGTTCCGTAAAACAAACTTACTGCAAAACCACCACCCACCAGGCTCAAAAGTAGTAAAAAACAGCTATGCTCAGATAAAGTTTGAAAAAGTAAATTTTTATATCCCTAACAAAATAAACTCCCGCAAGACCCTCCCTAACCCCAACAAATAAATAGTCCATCAAAAGTCCCCAAAAACCCCAACTCCCAATTCCCACCCCCCAAAAGTCTGTAAAAAAGGGGCAAGGGACACTCTACGGATGCAGGTTGTTGAATTTGGCCTCCAGGGCATCAAACTTCTCCTGGATGATGGCTTGATCTAAACGGAGGCCCTCCACCAGATTATGATACTCCTTCCATCTCTGGACCTCCGCCTCTAGGTTGGACACTCTGCGGAGTGCAAGGCGCAAGCGAGCCTTTACAGTACTGTGAGGAGGTGCAGCCTTTGCTGCTCGGCGGTGGCGTCTTCCAGCACGGCTCCGGTTGGCTGGAGCACTGCGCTTACCGGCAGTACGTGGGGTCACGGAGGACGATGCAGAAGATGTTACACTGGAGTGCGTGTCGTCCCCCTCCATTTCCACCAGCCGGCGATATTGCGCAACAGTGGCATCCAGCCTCCGTTGCCGGGCAAGTACAGCCCGCATACTCCTGCTCGGTTTCGATGTTTTGGTATTACCAACTATAAGAAGAAAGAAAAACATAATCTGTAACGAATGCTCTTTAAGAATATGATTAACACAAAATGATTCAGCAGGAAGTTGTGTCACAGTACAACTAGCAACTAGCCAGCGCAGTACAAAACTATTGAGGCCAGTATCATGGGCGTCCGCATGGAGGGGCAAGGGGGGGCGCTTGAATCACCATTTCCCTTCCCACAACTCACTTGTATCCTTGGTTTGGTGCTCTTTCATATGAAAGAGATCTGGCAGAAGTGAGTGACTTTTCCTCTGAGCCGTTAACCACACCAGCAACCGTATCATCTGCACCAGGCCCAGGCGATATGTCTCTATCTCTCTCTCTGTCTCCCTCTGTCTCCCTCTACCTCGCTGTCTCTCTCTCTGTCTCCCTCCCTCACCCTCCCTCTGGCTCCCTCCTTCTCTCTCTCCTTCTGTCTTCCTCTCTCTCTGCCTCTATCTGTCTGTCGGTCCCAGCCTGCTGTTATTACCATATTGTAATTTGTCACTGGTCCAGCACTGGATACACATCATATGCTATCTAAGAGTCAGATAGTACCATGATCCAGCTTACCTGTACTCCACACCACCGCTGCCTGCTTCCTCACAGTCTGATTGTCCACTTGCGCCGCATCCTCCCCAGAGTCGCCCTCAGACTCCGAGTCGATGACGATCACGTCCGAGCTGGCCCCGCCACCAGCTGTTCCACCTAAAAAATATATTTAAGACTGTTAGATTACACCACTCACTAGTATGTGGTCTAGGAATGAAGAAGTTTGAAAACAGAAAAAATAATTGACTGTCTACTCTAGTCTAAAGTAAAAATGTCCCTCCTTCCAGGGAAGGCTGTTGTCTTGCTGCACTTTTTTGTCACAATTGATGAATGCTTGCTTAATTTTAACACACATCTTTTTTCTCTGAACAGACAGACGCTGGACTTCTACGGACAAGAGCAACCAACTAAACCAGGTGAAAGCTCGGCTCGATCACAAGACATGTGTTCCATTACTCATCAACTCAGCACCAAGCACTTTTCCTTTTCCAGCTAACTTTATTTTAATATATGTGTTTACTTTTACTTTTTTTAATAAAGCTTTTAAACTTGAATAGACTCTGTGGTTTTCGGTCCTCCAAGCTAGAGTGACTGAGAGAAAGGTTTTTTTTAATTTTTGCAAGGAGGAGTCCGTGCCGCTGACACTACCGAGTTTATACTATAGTATACAGTGTGCCAAACACGCCACTCTGAAATATTATTACTCTGGTCTTTGGTGTCCATAGTAAGGTTTGTGGAGAATTGTCCCTGCAACAGTAGTATTATTGATTTAGCTCCTATCTAAACACTGTTTCGAAAATTTAAATTAGGAACGCTTGGACAACAATAGGTCCTCTATATTTAAATGAAAACTTACTGGGGCCAGCAAAGGAGCACTCGCCGCCCTGGCCTGCATCATCCTCCTCCTTTGGAGCCACTGCATCCGCTGTTTCTGTCCGCTTGCCCCTGGGCGGACCTGACGTACAACATGAAAGAAAGAACAGAAAAAATTGATGATTGCTGCTTGTCGATGTCCTTGTCAACCAAATCAAACATTTAGAAAGAACAAGAACCAACTATTTTAGCCAAAAAGAGGGCTACAAAGGAAGGACTGCACCTGAGCCTCTACTCAGACATTTAGGACAATGATGCGTCACTGAAACCCTGCGCCTGCATGAAGCAGGCTTACGGCTTGACGCAGCATTGCTGGAGCTGCGCCATCGTTGCAACGCAACTCCATCAATGAGCCGCTTTTACGGCACCGATGCGTAACGCTTCGGCGACGTTTTGGCACCATGGCGTGCCGCATTGAAAATACGGCGCACCATGGGTGGTGCTGGCGTGCCTCACACTTTGCAGGGATGCACAGGTAATTGCTAATCTGACACTTAGGGGCATACTTACGAGTTCTGGGCTGCACACCTCCAGAGGTGCACCAGAACAAAATGCGTAACTCAAAACTAACCTTGCGTCACGGCAGATGCGCCGCAATTACAATGCGGCAAACCCTGGCGCAAGGGTAGGCAGATGCGTGATGCATCTCGTGACGAAAGAGGGGCGCATCTCTAGAGTCGCGTCGCAGGCGCGATGCAACTATAGCAATGCTCAGGGATGCCCAATACTCAACATACCGCATCAGTCCTTACGCCTGCTTCAAGCAAGCAGGCATAAAGAATTGACGTAGCAGCGTCGCGGAAGTGCCTGCGTTAAATCTTGTAGATTTCACGCAGGCACTTTTGCGAGGCGCACATCTGCCTGACCGCCACCCCCCCCCCCCCCTCCCCCTGCGTGGCAACGCACCCATTGTGGCGCAGGCCCAGGTCTTAACGTGGCGCATCTCCTTAGAAGCATCACGTTGTACATGACTCGCAGGGATGCGCCACGTTTACGTCGCTGTGCGTCAGGTAAGGCAGCGTAAACGTGGCGCAAGGGGCTTGTAAATCTGCCCCTTTGTGTCTAGCATTACGCAGTTCTGTAAAGTACACTCATACATTACTCAGCCCAATTAAATGAACACAAAATAGAAAACAAATAAGCAGTGGCACCGCCACAGAGAAAGAGAGCAGTGCACCTGAAATGCACAGAAGATTTTGAAATATTAATTTAGCTCTCCTATCAATGTAATCAGCAGCATTATTGCTCTTTGTAAAAAAGTTAAAGCAAACATTTGCAATATTAACACACAGAGCAGGAGAAAAAACAGAGTAGTGAGTGATGAAAAAATTGCTACTACTACTCACCAAGCCCGGGGACCTCCACTCCCAGCAGATCGAGCAGGTCGTGCTCCCGCTCCAGAATATCGGTCCAGCGGTGGGTCACCTGATTATAGGTGCGCTGGACCCCCGTGATCTTAAAAAGGGCCCGGCACACCTGCCCCCACCGCTTCCGACGCTCCTGGCTGTAGGTATAACCGGCAGCAATCCTGCCGCCTGCTGCGATGGTCCTCGGGAGACGGCGCTGCACAAAATAAACGAGTGTGCCCACCTCCTCAGGGCTGAAGATCTCCCTGGGCATCACCATTTCCGCCCTCAAGCGGCCACACGGGAGCCGGGCATGGGCTGCGGTGCCCGGCTTGGGCAGCTTGACAGCTGTCTTCACCATGTTCTGGGCAGGTAAGGAGATAAAATGAAAAAGAATAGGAGTAGAGAAGAAGGAAATAAAAGTTTAAAAAGTACTTGAAAAGTAAACAAAAGTAGCCTAAAACACAAAAATATAGACCTAAAAAACAAGAGGGATAGAAAAAAAGTTTAATAGATCAAAAACAAAATAAAATAAGCAAAGGATGGCAGAGATATACAGAGGATAGAAACACCATGCCCAGACACATAGGAATGAATGAAAAACAAGATGGCGGCCGATCACGTGAGCGTAAGTAGGTTCTCACGCGATTTCTCTCGCGAACTCGTGCAAACTTGTATTCGCAAGGCGCTCATCGCGCGAGACTACACATAGCGGGCGGAAACGAGTTCGCGGCTTACACGATCGATTTCGCACGACGCCGCGCCTCGCAAATAGTGCGAAATTACCGAAAAACGAGTTTTGCAAAAGGAAAAGCTATGAGCAGGTGCAAAATTTCAACCTCATCATTTGTAACCATTCCCTGTAGTGCTTCCTGAAGGGGCCCTCCAGAATTCGGTAAGGTTCCTGTTAAAAAAAAATTACATTGCAACAAACAGGAAAAGGAAAGGAAAGGGAGCAGACAAGCAGGTGCCAGCCTTCATTAATGTCAGTTGGGGCAGGGCAGGTGTTGTTGTAATTTAATTATGCAAAACTTAAGGCACTTAGCAGGTGTGCTTTGCTTTGCCACAATAATGTACACTCACTGGTCAACCAGAGGGTGCTGTGATGACACCGAGGGTGGCATGGGTGTGACAGCCAGAGGGTGGCATGGGTAAACCAGAGTGCCAGTGTTGACAGAGGATGGCAGTGCTTTGTTTGCCCCAATAATGTACACTGGTGAACCAGATGGTGCTGTGATGACACAGAGGGTGACATGGGTGAGCCCGAGGGTGGCATGGGTGAACAAAGAGAGTGCCAGTGGTGACAGAGGGTGGCAGTGATGATGAAAGGCTTGCAAACAGGCTGGGCACGTAGAAACAACAAGTTCGCAAAACTGGCGACCTGACAAGTAAGTTCGCAATTTGCGAAATTGCACAAAACCCTCGCGAACTTGCAGAAACCCGTGCGAACACCCCAAAAAAAAAATCCGCAAAATCCGCGAGGATTCGCGGATTTTGCGGATTTTCACAATCCGCAAATCCGCAAATCCGCAAATTCGCGGATTGCGAATCCGCAAAATCCGCCCATGCCTAGTAAAATGTGTCTAGGGTCTGCCATTGCAGAACCTGCGTGCCGTCTGGTACTGTCATGCTGGCTGGGCAAGTGCACACACTTGCCAGCCCCTAACCCTTCCCTTCACTTCATATTAGTCACCCCTATGGTAGGCCCTAGGGCAGGGTGCATTGTAAGTGTAAGGTAGGACATGCTCTGATGTGTGTGGCATGTCCTAATAGTGAATTACAGCCAAATTCGTTTTTCACTATTGAAAGGCTACCTGTCCCCTTTAGGCCATATGGGCAGCTGGAATTATTACACTCCATAATCCCAGCAGGCTCAGGGAGCATGGTAGAAAATAATGTTTAGTATGCCTGAACTCAGAATAATAAAATACTTCTTTTAGTAAAGTTTATTTTAATATCCTGTGTTTGCAAATGCTACTTTTAGAAAGTTAGCATTTGCTTGCCTAACCATTTCAGCCCGCCTCTGCAGTATGTGTATCTGACTGTCTGGGTTGTGTGAGTGACAGGGCTGGGGGATGACAGGTGGTGAATGGAAGGATTACACCTTAGTGGGAGGTGGGAGTTTCCCTGGACTATGCATCAGGCTGTGCTCTGCCACCACAATGCTGGCTCTGCCCCCCTGGGGAGCGACTGATGACTCAGCCTGCACCTGGCCCAGGGAGGGCGAAGCCCCATCATCAAGGTACTTCTGGCTGCCCCTGTCCACACAATGCTGGCTCCCCCTCCTGTGGAGCGTCTGATGTGCCTGCCCCTCACACTGAAGGCAGAAGCCAGATTGCACCCAACAAAGTACTCAGAGACTGAAAGTGGCTATGCAAAGGCCCCCCTGGCCTGTAAGAACAAAAGAAATACAGTATAAAAGTAGGAGCCCTTCTCCTTGTAAATCAGAATCCTGTTTCACCACGAAGGACCTCTGCCCGACTAGAAGGAGAAGAGACGCTGGGAGGACTGGCCTCCTGCTTGCCTTGCTGAGAAAGGAGAGGAAAAGACTTGATGAGAAAAGACTTTGCTACTTTGTGCTTAAACATTCTCCAAGGGCTTGACTGAGCTTGCCCCCTGACCTGAGCCACAGGACCATCTGGCTCAACCTGCCCTCTGCTCGTCTGCCGGTAATTAGCCAGGATTTCTACTACTGCCGGATGTAGGAAATGGGACCCCCGGCCGGCCAGGGCTTGCGCCACAGCCAGTCAGAGACCGCCACTCCTATCTAAAGTCGACCCCTGCTCGCCCTCTAGGTAACGCGGCGCGGGCAGCCAGGCCTATCTCGAAGGACATGTGTGAAGCATTTGCGCACGCACCCACCAACAGCAACATCCCAGGCCTCCCACAAAAGGAACTCCACACCAAGTATATATGAAAATAGTCTTTGTATTAAGAAGGACACATAGGAACATACACTTTACAATGGGCTCGAGGCACAGCAGGGGTTACAAGGGAAAAGGTACAGGCCAGGGCCAAGGGGCCACTGCCAGGAAGGTGCACATGATGGAGTTGGCATTTAGAACATATAACAACTGGGAGTTTCCTCGGACTAGGACTAGACACATAATCGCCAGGAGCTTAGCATTAGAATACGTCACGCCCCGGGGTCTCATAGGATTAGCAATAGAACTCACTCTAACCAGCATAGACATACATGAGGCAAGGTACATAACACAACAGAGGCCCCCATCAGCAGGGCAACACATAAGAATTCTCAGCATCCCATTGGTAATAGTCAGTAGCGCCCCCTAGGCCCGATGGCCTTCCTGGGCGAGGGCGCCTGAGAGTCTCGATGTCCGGAGTGGGCTGTAAGGGGCCCGGGGCAAACCTAAACGTGGCAGCAGCCCACTAAGTGCTGGGCCGCTGAGGGACTTGGACACAGCCCTGCAGGCTCAGGGGGACAGGGGGGCAATGGTGGAGCCTCTCGCAGGGTCAGGGACACGTGGTGGGGCCTCTCGGGGCCCAGGCAGGGCCAGGGACACGTTGGAGCCTCCTCGGGGCTCAGGGTCAACTGGTGGGGCCTCTCGGGGCCCAGGGGTAAGGACACGTGGTGGGGCCTCTCGGGGCCCAGGTACGTTGGAGCCTCCTCGGGGCTCAGGACAAGCACTGTGGGCAGGCGGGGCCCCCCTCGGGGGGGCCCGGCATCAATGGGGGCCCCAGGGGGCCGTGATGGAGCCTCGCGGGGCTCGGGACCAGAACTGAGGCAGGCGGGGCCCCCCCCTCGGGGGACCCGGCATCACTGGGGGCCCCTCGGGCCCTGAGGCGCATGCGTGCTCGCGCCGGAGGGGAGGGGCGAGCACCGACAATGTGCTCCGACGCCCCGCCTCCCCTCCTGTAGCACTCACCGGTGGCGGGCAGACGCGCCGGTCCTCCTCGCTCTCCGGGGCTCCCTCTCGGTCCTGGGGGCCCCGGGGGGGAAGCGGCAGTGGTCCTGGTGGGACGCAGGGGCGCGGAGTAGCCTCCCGCCGACCCCTGCCTTCGCGGCTCTCTCCACAGCTCCCCGGGCCGCCGGCCAATCAGAGCGCGGCCCGGGGAAACGTCATCAGCTCAGCCCGGGCCGCCAGCCAATCAGAGCGTGGCCCGGGGGCGGGCTTCACGCGGGGTCCTGGGCTGCGGCGGTGACACACAGGGGAAATTGACGAGGGCCCGGCTCCCTCGATAAGGCAGCCAGGAAGGAGATAAAGCGAGGTAGGCACTCGCTGGGGTTGCAGAGCCTCTGTAGCACGAGGCAGACGCCGGGTGGGCACCGGTCTTGTTGGATATAGCGCTCCCAGCGCGAGGGCATGAATGAAGCGCCCCAAGGCGCAAGAGAGTGCTCCCAAGCGCTAGGAGCATAGATGAAGCGCCCCAGGGCGCTAGGACTGCAGGGAAGCGCTCCCACGGGCTAGGGCACGGAAAGCAGAAGCCATAGGAAGTTTGGGAGGTCCGTAGTTCAGGAGCAGAGCAGGGCCCAGGGGGGCACGCCCTTCCCTGAGCCCATGCAGCAGCACGACCCAGGCAGGGTCCAAAGCAGGAAGAAGAAGAGAGAGAGAAGAGGGCCCACCCTCCTTTTATACAGGAGCTTCCTTTGTCTCCCAAAGGGGCAGGCAGGGAGAGAACCAGCCAGAACTGGTTATAAGGAGTTTCAGGTTACTGGGCAGGCCTGGGACACTGGACGCACCCCAGGGGGGTGGAGCCAGCCTGTTGGGGGAAGGCCCGGCCAGCCTCAGCCAATCAGGCGCCAGCACACCTACTGCACACACACACCAAAGTCTAGAAGTGGCACTTCCCTTCTAGTCACACACCTGCCGCATACATCATCTTTGAGGAAATTCAACCTCACGAGCGCATACATACCAAACACGACCCGGCACGCCCCACGCACCAGGAACTACCCGAGCCACATACATTCCCCATGCATTCCTATAGGAGGCAGGTCTCTCTCACCACACACACACTCAAAAGGGGAATCACCATTCCCCGGACACATATAATGAGCACAAAACTTCAGGGGTGGACCTGCCAGACGGGCCAAGTCCCACACATGCCCCTCCCAGCCCAAACGCAGGGCAGACCAATCACTACCGTGATGGACTTCCCTGCTGCAGGGCGATAGAACGTGGACGCGGCCCGCACCGCCGGACCGATAGACATACACAAACTGAAAATAATAAAACTTACAACTACACACAACAAAAAAAATACAAAAAAATGAAGACATGGGCCCAACCAGGCTACCCACCTGGTACTCCTTAGTTGTCCATGACTAGGACCAGGCCCTAAGCCATCCAGACACCACTGGTCCCTGCTAATCCGAAGTGGGGGGTGGTAACCCCTGGCCCACAATAGCCATTCTCCACTCCCTTTCTCAGTGTAGCCACGACTACCACTGTTCCTTCCACCTAGGGTCCGCACCCTCAGGTTTGCCAGAGGTCACGGGCAAGAATGCCCCACCCTACCTCTACTTCTGAGGTTCCGCGTTCTCCCAGGAGAAACACCCTCAGAACACACTTTCCTACCAGTCTTGGAACTTCCTCCCTCCACTGGTCTTCCACCTGGGAACTAAGCGTTTAGCTCTCCCCTAAAGCAAGCCGCGGCCGAGCCAGCAGGTCTTCCTTGACCGGGATACCACTTAACATCAATTCAGCCAGGGCGACACCTGACGCCTAAAACACAACAGGGATACCACTTAACATAAATTCAGCCAGGGCGACACCTGACGCCTAAAACACAACAAGATGAGCCGCGGCAGCGCCAGCAGGTCTCAGTGTTCAGCTCTCCCCAAGGCAAGCCGCGGCAGCGCCAGCAGGTCTTCCTTGTCCGGGATACAACTTCAACATAAGTTCAGCCAGGGCGACACCTGACGCCTAAAACACAATCAAGATGAGCCGCGGCAGCGCCAGCAGGTCTCAGTGTTCAGCTCTCCCCAAGGCAAGCCGCGGCAGCGCCAGCAGGTCTTCCTTGTCCGGGATACAACTCAACATAAATTCAGCCAGGGCGACACCTGACACCTTAAACACAACAAGATGAGCCGCGGCAGCGCCAGCAGGTCTCAGTGTTCAGCTCTCCCCAAGGCAAGCCGCGGCAGCGCCAGCAGGTCTTCCTTGTCCGGGATACAACTCAACCTAAATTCAGCCAGGGCGACACCTGACGCCTTAAACACATTCAGCGGGGTAAGGAAGACATGATGCGTCAAACACATTTAGCGGGGAAGAGGAAGGACACTGTTGTCGTTGATTCAGCAAGCTCCCCATCCCAGAGAACTTACACTCCATTCCTCAGCACACCTCAACATTCATCCACACCCCGTCCCCTAGACTGGTAAGACAGTTTTCCACCGCCCCTGATTCCTCAACCTGACCCTTGTGGCACAGGTACCATTACTCTAGGAAAGGGACAAGGACCATACACATTTGAACACAACTACGCAGTCACCACTGGATCCCACCCTTCTGGTAAATTCAGAAAACCATATTGTACTAGGGAGATTATTTACCCTCCCAAGCTAGGGACACCTAACTCACAGTGTATACGCACACATTTTTCCACCGAACGGACATTTAAGTAACCTTAAAAAACTTTCCACCGAACGGGTACTTCTATTAATCATTAAACATTTCCACAGAACAGACATTTTTTTTTAGCAACCTGACCTGACCCATGTGGCGCAGGTATCATTACTCCAGGGAAGGGACAGGGACCGTACACCTTGAACACAATCACGCTGCCACCACTGGATCCCACCCTTCTGGTGAATCCAGAAAACACATTGCACTAGGGAGTTGATCTACCCTCCCGAGCTAGGGCCACCTAGGCATAGCGTACCAGAATACATTTTTCAGAGAACGGAATTTAAGTAACCTCATAAAAACAATAATCTCCTTTCTTTGCGACCATTTACCATGCAGAGTTTTGTAGGGAGGCCAGTTATCGTTGTGGTACTGCGCAAACACCAGTCCGGATCCCACCGCTGCCACCAGTGTAGGAAATGGGACCCCCGGCCGGCCAGGGCTTGCGCCACAGCCAGTCAGAGACCGCCACTCCTATCTAAAGTCGACCCCTGCTCGCCCTCTAGGTAACGCGGCGCGGGCAGCCAGGCCTATCTCGGAGGACATGTGTGAAGCATTTGCGCACGCACCCACCAACAGCAACATCCCAGGCCTCCCACAAAAGGAACTCCACACCAAGTATATATGAAAATAGTCTTTGTATTAAGAAGGACACATAGGAACATACACTTTACAATGGGCTCGAGGCACGGCAGGGGTTACAAGGGAAAAGGTACAGGCCAGGGCCAAGGGGCCACTGCCAGGAAGGTGCACATGATGGAGTTGGCATTTAGAACATATAACAACTGGGAGTTTCCTCGGACTAGGACTAGACACATAATCGCCAGGAGCTTAGCATTAGAATACGTCACGCCCCGGGGTCTCATAGGATTAGCAATAGAACTCACTCTAACCAGCATAGACATACATGAGGCAAGGTACATAACACAACAGAGGCCCCCATCAGCAGGGCAACACATAAGAATTCTCAGCATCCCATTGGTAATAGTCAGTAGCGCCCCCTAGGCCCGATGGCCTTCCTGGGCGAGGGCGCCTGAGAGTCTCGATGTCCGGAGTGGGCTGTAAGGGGCCCGGGGCAAACCTAAACGTGGCAGCGGCCCACTAAGTGCTGGGCCGCTGAGGGACTTGGACACAGCCCTGCAGGCTCGGGGGGACAGGGGAGCAATGGTGAAGCCTCTCGCAGGGTCAGGGACACGTGGTGGGGCCTCTCTGGGCCCAGGCAGGGCCAGGGACACGTTGGAGCCTCCTCGGGGCTCAGGGTCAACTGGTGGGGCCTCTCGGGGCCCAGGGGTAAGGACACGTGGTGGGGCCTCTCGGGGCCCAGGTACGTTGGAGCCTCCTCGGGGCTCAGGACAAGCACTGTGGGCAGGCGGGGCCCCCCTCGGGGGGGCCCGGCATCAATGGGGGCCCCAGGGGGCCGTGATGGAGCCTCGCGGGGCTCGGGACCAGAACTGAGGCAGGCGGGGCCCCCCCCTCGGGGGACCCGGCATCACTGGGGGCCTCTCGGGGCCCAGGCAGGGCCAGGGACACGTTGGAGCCTCCTCAGGCTCAGGGGCAACTGGTGGGGCCTCTCGGGGCCCAGGGGTAAGGACACGTGGTGGGGCCTCTCGGGGCCCAGGTACGTTGGAGCCTCCTCGGGGCTCAGGACAAGCACTGTGGGCAGGCGGGGCCCCCCTCGGGGGGGCCCGGCATCAATGGGGGCCCCAGGGGGCCGTGATGGAGCCTCGCGGGGCTCGGGACAAGAACTGAGGCAGGCGGGGCCCCCCCCTCGGGGGACCCGGCATCACTGGGGGCCCCTCGGGCCCTGAGGCGCATGCGTGCTCGCGCCGGAGGGGAGGGGCGAGCACCAACAATGTGCTCCAACGCCCCACCTCCCCTCCTGCAGCACTCACCGGTGGCGGGCAGACGCGCCGGTCCTCCTCGCTCTCCGGGGCTCCCTCTCGCTCCTGGGGGCCCCAGGGGGGAAGCGGCAGTGGTCCTGGTGGGACGCAGGGGAGCGGAGTAGCCTCCCGCCGACCCCTCCCTTCGCGGCTCTCTCCACAGCTCCCCGGGCCGCCGGCCAATCAGAGCGCGGCCCGGGGAAACGTCATCAGCTCAGTCCGGGCCGCCAGCCAATCAGAGCGCGGCCCGGGGGCGGGCTTCACGCGGGGTCCCGGGCTGCGGCAGTGACACACAGGGGAAATTGACGAGGGCCCGGCTCCCTCGATAAGGCAGCCAGGAAGGAGATAAAGCGAGGTAGGCACTCGCTGGGGTTGCAGAGCCTCTGTAGCACGAGGCAGACGCCGGGTGGGCACCGGTCTTGTTGGATATAGCGCTCCCAGCGCGAGGGCATGAATGAAGCGCCCCAAGGCGCAAGAGAGTGCTCCCAAGCGCTAGGAGCATAGATGAAGCGCCCCAGGGCGCTAGGACCGCAGGGAAGCGCTCCCACGGGCTAGGGCACGGAAAGCAGAAGCCATAGGAAGTTCGGGAGGTCCGTAGTTCAGGAGCAGAGCAGGGCCCAGGGGGGCACGCCCTTCCCTGAGCCCATGCAGCAGCACGACCCAGGCAGGGTCCCAAGCAGGAAGAAGAAGAGAGAGAGAAGAGGGCCCACCCTCCTTTTATACAGGAGCTTCCTTTGTCTCCCAAAGGGGCAGGCAGGGAGAGAACCAGCCAG
The DNA here is from genome assembly GCF_964263255.1 of Lissotriton vulgaris. Taxonomy (NCBI): domain Eukaryota; kingdom Metazoa; phylum Chordata; class Amphibia; order Caudata; family Salamandridae; genus Lissotriton; species Lissotriton vulgaris. The sequence goes on from NW_028241305.1 coordinate 34,525, forward strand.
AACTGGTTATAAGGAGTTTCAGGTTACTGGCCAGGCCAGGGACACTGGAGGCACCCCAGGGGGGTGGAGCCAGCCTGTTGGGGGAAGGCCCGGCCAGCCTCAGCCAATCAGGCGCCAGCACACCTACTGCACACACACCAAAGTCTAGAAGTGGCACTTCCCTTCCAGTCACACACCTGCCGCATACATCATCTTGTAGCATTCAACCTCACGAGCGCATACATACCAAACACGACCCGGCACGCCCCACGCACCAGGAACTACCCGAGCCACATACATTCCCCATGCATTCCTATGGGAGGCAGGTCTCTCTCACCACACACACACTCAAAAGGGGAATCACCATTCCCCGGACACATATAATGAGCACAAAACTTCAGGGGTGGACCTGCCAGACGGGCCAAGTCCCACACCGGAGCTGTGACCTTGGTGCCCCCCAGCCCCTCCCTGAGGCCGTGACCGACTGTGTCTACTCGTCCCCGCCGAGGAAGAGCTCCGCTCCGTTGAGCCGCTCTTCCCCCGCTGAGAAGATCGCTGTGTTGACCGCCTGGGAAGGCCCTTGCTGTGGTGCCCCCCAGCCCCTCCTCGAGGCCGTGCTCGCCGGGTTCCCCGTCCCTGCCGAGTTAGAGCTCCGCTCTGCTGGGCCGCTCCCCCTCTGCCGAGGGAAACCACTGAACTCACCGCCCACGGAGGCTCGCTGTTGTGCCTCACCCTCCCGCCAGAAATCCTCACCGGACTGAACAGACCCAGGGGACAGACCTCCGCTGGACGGACGCCTCGGGTGCCAGCCTCACTCTGCCTGAGCCGCTGGGCACCTCGCATCTGTCACCGGAGGAAATCCGCCCTCGAGACCGTCATCGGGCTCGGGGCCCGCAACGTTTGTTTTCCCCCTTTGTTTTGTCGATGCCAGCCTGCCTACAAGTGCCCCCGGCCTTCAGATCAGCTGTGGTGCGAGCCGCCCTTCTAGCTGACTCGCACCACTCTCTGTGCCTGTTGCGGCGCCGCTCCGCTCTGTGCGAGCGCTCCAGCCCCTCCCGCTGGAATCCGATACAGGCGGGCGAAGGAAGCCGCAGGCTGCATCCGGCGCCCCGGCCGCAGTGACAGGAACGGCCCCAGGTCCTTTGGCCCTTGCCTTCCGTGGGCCGCCCTGAGGCCAGCACTAACCCCCGCCTGAGTCCCCCACACCCGTGGGGGCCGTGCGCGTCAGCAGCCCCGGCGGGGCCGAACGCGTCCCACGCGGGAAGCGTGAGCTTTGGGCGGTCGGGCCCCGATCTCGGCCCGGAACGGGCAGGAAGTATCCCGGAGCCCCGGGGCCGACTACACCAAGTTAAAGAGGAGCAGTGTGACCCCCAATATTTCCCAGGACTCAAGAAAACACTCCTGAAAGGTACACTGCAGGGAAACATCCGTTTTAAAGACTGAAAGTACAATTTGAACTGCAACTGAGAAAGCTTGCCTATTTACAACCTGTGGGCACCCCAAAAACATTATTTGATCTTGTGATAAGTCTGTTCTAAAGAGTATATATAATTTTTACATAAAGAAGCGTATTTTTATATACTCACAGCCTGGTGTCCATTTGTGGGGGGATTGGTGTATTTTACTGTGTGTGGGATTACAAATGCTTAACTAACTAACGCCTGAAGAATAGCCTTGGCTGCTCACGCCACGCACCTAGAGGGAGAGCAAGGGTCATTCTAAGGGGTCATCCTTCGCCCTGACTTAGAGGAGAGGGTCCCTGCTTGTCACAAGTGCATACTTGCGCCAACCAGAGACCCCCAATTCTAACAGAGCTGAAACTTAAGACACAGGCCCTTGAGATGTGTACCAGTGTAGGAACACCGGCGGAGCTGAGTTACCTCACCCACAGGAAGCGGGTGCACAGGGTCGAAGTAGTGTCGGGTTTCGTCACCCTGGTCGATGGTGCTTGGAGCTGAAGATGCTGCAGGCGGCTCGATGTGAAGAGTTCCGGTGGATCCAAGGGTGGATCTGAAGTTGTGAAGACCTGAAAGCAGAGGGGACAATGTTCAAAGTCACTAGCCAGTGACTACCGTGGAACCAGATTGGAACCAGGCGATGTCGGGTGCAAACAGGCGTTGTCAGGTAGCTTCTCTCTGCAGCCACGTGGACACCGGGGGTCAAGGACGTCCAGGAGTCGGTCACGAGCTGTCCCACGCAGGCTTCTCGCTGTTGGCGGTGTCGGCGACCTGATCGGAGCAAACAGGCCTTGGCTAATGCAAGCCATGCAGGAATCAAAAGATGCTTAACACTCGCACCAGCAAGGTCAGAGCGAGTGCTCCTTTTCACAGGAGCTTGGGCAAGTCTGGAGCAACCAGACCTGCTGTGCAGTTAGTCGGTTTCGTCGCCAAGATGGCCGCTGACCACGTGGCTAGTGGCCGGGATGGCGCGTCGAGTGGCACAATGCAAAAGGGCCCCACGCAGATCGTGGAGATGCTGGGGGGCTGATCTTCGGTGCAATGGCTGCTCAATGGTGGGGGTTCTCAGTCCCCAAAGCACAACGCCGAGGATACCTCAGAAGCTGCGCAGTCAGCTTTTTGAGTGTCTTCCAAGATGTCCGGTCCCACGTCACTCGGTGCCTCCACGGGTCCCTTCTTTGCAGGGACTGTGGATCGGGCTCTGAGAGGTCTGGGAGTCTGGATCTTGTCGGGCTCTGGGCTCGGGCTCCGGCAGGAGGCGGCGGCAAAGCAGACATCGAGTTGCTGGTTGGTACCTGTGTTCACAGGGTGGCCACTCCTAGGCCACAAGGGAGATTCTCTTCAGTCTTCTCAGCAGCAGAATGTCGAAGTCCAGTCGTCTTCTTAGTTTCAAGTTGATTCAGGATGATCTGCTGTGCAATGGCACTGCTCCCACTCTTATTCCCAATCTGAGGGGTGGATCACCTACTAGGTCCCTCCTCTGGGAGGAACCAGGAAGGGGGGCGGTTACACCCCCTTTCCTTTGTCCAGTTCCGCGCCAAGCCTGGGTCTGGAAAGTCCCAGGACCGGTTTGGACTGGCCTATGCGCGGGGACACCTTGTGTGCCCCGAGCATGTCTGATTCTATTCAGCCCTGTCCTACCCAATACACAAAACCCTGTCTGGGGTGCTGCACGCGCCTCCCAAGCCAGGAAACCCTTTGTCCAGGCCACCATCTGCCGAGTTTCGGTCAGCAGCAGGAGGCCAGACTCGTGTCTGTGGTGGCAGCATCCATTTTGTGATGCTGAGGCTCTGGTTAACTTTAACCGGGGTTAAGGCTACACACATGTCGTGTCCCTCTAGAAGGGTGGAATGCTATCCCCGTCAACAGAACTGTCGAGGGGATAGTATTCCAATTCGTATGACACCTTACTCGACATGTTTTGATAAAGCCAAACCAAAGATAGCATTTAACCGCGAGGATTATAATGCACTTAAGAGTATATGGTATGGCAATATCCCGGAACAGCTTAGGGAGTGGTTCCCGACAGCTGCAGACAGGCTCAGCTCATGCTAGAGCGCCATCTCACATATTTCCAAGCACTCTGCCTCCAGGATTGATGAGGCCTTCCATAGGAGTGGCTGATAGGAACATATGTGTCCAGTTTAAGGTTAGATATAGGGATGCTATATCTAAGTAAGAGGTGATTACACCAACTTACCCCAGCTGAGTGATCAGCCAGTTGTGTCAAATATGGAGGCCAGGCCAGGGGTGGCACAATACATGCTGCAGCCCCTGGTAGGCCTTGGATGCACCTATGCCCTGGGTACCTAGGGTACACTGTTGCAGGGGCCGATAAGGTGAACCAGTTCCAATTGTGTATGCACCTACGGTACATGGAGTCCATTTTAAGGAGAGAGCAATTAGCCTGGGGCCCTGAAGAGCAGGATCCCAGGCCAACTATGTCAAAAACCAGCTAAACACCAGGCAAAAAGTTTGGGGGTAACCATAGTCAGATATCCACCTTCCTACATAACCCCCCCCCCCCAAACGAAAGGAGATAAGGCTATTCTTGACCAGGTAAGCCTATATTGCCTAAGCGGCCATATAAGGAAGTACCAGCTCTGGCTTGGTTACCCCCTGTCTCATGGTCCACTAAGCAATCCCTCACCCTAAGGGTATCTGAGGGTCTCCACCATTGGGAATCTCTACCTGTGGTGTGTCCTTGCAAAGTTAAAGGCTGGTTTTGAGATGGAGTACTGAAGTGAGTTTCCTCTGTAGGACTCAGCTTCCTCCAATCACTCTCCACCTTGTGTGCCTTTCTTTCTTTGACTGAGTTGCACTGTGCTCTCAGGGTCAACCTCTGGCTACCTAAAGCTGGAGGCTGAGTCCCTCTGTTTGGCTTATTGGAGGGACAGTTCAGGTTTGGGCCCTTAGGGTCCCAGGTTTGGCTGTGCCCAACAATATCCATCTGGGGGAGGTCCCTAACTACTTTCAAGGGGGATCCCTCAGGAGTTTTTAAAGTTTTCACCTCACTAGGGCTACTAGTTTCGGTGCCCCTAATTTGTTGATGGGGGTGCTTTATTTGACAGGGGCCCCTTTGGGTCTCACTGTCCTTCTTGTCCTCTGCAGCCCTGGGCTGAGTAAGGCAAGGTAGAGAGGGGCAGGCTACCTGCTCCAGACTGGGTCCCACCTGAGAAGGGTCCACTGCCATCAGAGGCTCTGTCAGGCCAGGCCTAACAACCTCTGGGACAGTTCCTTCATCAGGGGTAAGATCAGTTCCCTGAGGAGGCTGATCCTTTCCTAAAGTCTGGTGGGAGGGAGATTTCTCTTCCTCCTCAATGCTCTCAGTTTGGGTGGAGTGATCCATCATTTCAGGCTTCACTACCCATGTATCAGTTTGAGTTTGGGCTGTGGCCATCACAGCCCCACCAACCTTTTTAGGAGGAGACTCAGTTTGGGTATGGGCTGTTACTAGTACAGCCCTGCTACTCTTTTCAGGAAGGACATCTTGGATTGGGGCTGTAGCCATCACAGCCCCACTAACCTTTCCATGGAGATTTACCATTCTAGAATGGGTTTGCTGTTCAACCTCAGCCCAGGCTGAGATTTCCAAATCATTACCCAGTAGGCAATCTACAGGCAAGTTTGCTGACACTGCCACTCTCTTTGGGCCAGTGACACCTCCCCAGCTAAGATTGACTACTGCCATGGGATGATTGGTTTCTATGCCATCAATGTTTGTCACCTGATATCTGGCATCAGGTAAACGTTGCCTTGAGGGGACTAGACATTCAGCCACCATGGTGATGCTAGCCCCTGTGTCTCAGAAGGCCTCAACCTTCAAACCATTGATGAGGGGCTCCTGTCTATACTTGCTCAAAGTGTTTGGGCAAGCAGTGAAATTGGCAAACCCCATGCCAGTCTCATAGACAAGAGTATCTGAGTTAGGGGACCTGGATAGGCCAGAGTCCACCTGTCCTCCAAACGTAAACCCACCCAAATTCTTGGGGGTGCTCCCACCACCTGGGGGACCACTGCTAACAGTGACAGGAGGTGTTGGAGCCTTGTCTGGAGGTATATTCTCTTTATTGCCATTCTTGGGACAACAGCTATCTGTTTTGTAATGCCCCACCAGTTTACAGGTATGACAATAAGGCTTTTTCTGGGTTGTAGAAGTGTCTTGGGACCCACCCCCATTCTTGGAGTTTTGGGACCCTGGTGAAGTCTTTTCCTTACTTTTATCCCCACCCTTCTCTTGAGGCTTGGTAGTCTCTTTCTTTTGGTCACCACCCTGGTTCTTAGGCCTGATCCTGGTTCTGACCCATTTGTCTGCCCTCCTACCCAATTCTTGTGGGGAGGTCAGATCAGAGTCAACCAGGTGCTGATGTAGAAGCTGATTTTGACAATTACTTAAGATTTGCTCTCTCATAATTAAATTATACAATCCTGTATAGTCAGTAACCTTACTTCCCAGCAACCAGCCCTCCAGAGCCTTAGTGGCACATTCAACAAATTCAGACCAGTCCTGAGTCTGTGTCTTCTGGGCATCTCTGAACATTAAGCTTTACTGTTCAGTGGTTAAGCCTAACCCATCAATCAGAGCACTCTTCAGGACCAGGTAGTTTCTAGAATCCCCATCACTAACTGTGAGGAGTCTGTCTCGGCCTCTACCTTCAAAGGAGAGCCACAAGATTGCTGCCCACTGCTCCTGAGGGATCTGCTGTACTCTGCAGGCTCTCTCCATTGCAGTTATCCATTTATGGATATCATCCCCAGCTTTGTAGGGGGGCACAATCTTACTCGGGTTTCTGTTATCAAAAGACCTGTCTTTATCCTTGTGGATATTGCTGCCACCAGTGGGTTCTATTACCCCACTCTCTCTAGGCTGTCTTGCTCTAGCAAGTCTCTCTTGGACCAGGGCAAACTCTAGTTCTCGCTTCTGGATCCTAAGCTCAGCCTCTCTCATTTTGGCCTCATGTTCCCTTCTCTGAGGGCTAGTCATCTCCCTTCTGGAGTGACCATGAGAGCCTCTAGAAGCATGGGATTTGTCAGAGTCACCTGAGTGAGTCCTTCTCCTCCCAGGCTTCTGGTTAAGTCCACCTGGGGGTCTGAATGGGTTGTTACCAGATTCATTCCCAAGTAGGCTTAAGTTAGCCTGGTTCAGTCTACTGACCAGCACCTGACTATTTCTGTCATCATCTGACTCACTGCTTCCCCCCTCTTCCTCTTCTTCCTCTTCCTCTTCCTCCTCATCTACCTGAGGAGCTCCAGTGATGGGGGCTTCCTCATCTACCAGGATGATAGGACCAGGGGTGTCTACAGTGTCATCCTCCGAAGGATGGCCTCCTTCAGCATTCCCAGTGGGGTCTGCCTTAGAGGGCTTTAGAGTCTCAGACTGGTCTAAGAGCTCTCTTAGGTGGTCTGTAGTAGGGGAAGGCCCTGTCTTCAGACCCCTTAAGACACAAAGCTGTCTTAGTTCCTTAAAGGAGAAAATAGCAAATTTGGATGGTGCCCTTGGAGGGTCACTCTCAACAGGGATGTTCCCAGTGGAACCCTCTGCTCCAGACATTGCTCTAGTGTGGGTGGATGTGTTGCAATCTACCTACACTGGTGTTTACCTACCAAACCTATCTAGTAGTTGTAGCTAGGGTGTGCTACTCCCTTTACTCTACAACAACTAAGTTCAGTAGAACTTAAGTATACTAGTCTTGTTTTATATGTACCTAGCAGGTACCTGTATGATCTTTCAAATGATAATCTCAAAGATTGTAATGGTAAAACAACAGCAAGCTCAGATCCCAATCCGCTGCTCACCAATGTGAGAAGTTGGCCTGGTATATAATGCTCACTAATTCTTAGTGATCACTTTGTACCATGCCAAGCAACCCTTATGATGATTGGTTGTAATTCAACCTTGTAGACCAGTTATCCTAGTGGTAACGTGGACAAAGCAGTCTTAGGCTAAACTCTGAAAGGCATGTGAAGCCAGCTGTAATACCATACACAACCCCCTTGAATACCAAATGAAAGGGACACTACACAGATATATATTGAAAATATATATTGATTTATTAACTATAAAATCCCCTGGACTCTTTATGAGCACAGAAGCACAAGTGTTAAATCACAAGACAGTTTAAAATACACAAAAGTTGCACAATATGGATGAGCCCTAGGGGCCACCTAAACCATATACTAAGAAAGTGGTCTAAGAGATACCAATAGGAAAGGGAACAGGCCTAGGGCCTTAGGAATCGCTGGAGCTATTCGAGACTAGCAGTGACTAAGTCGGGAAAGGCCCGCGGGACTCGGGTGCAGTGTTCAAAGTGCACGCAATTTCCAATGCAAAGTCTATGGTGCGTAAAAAGTACAAAGTTAGAAAGTTAGGAACCTTCCGAGTGACCTATGGAGCTGAAATTTAAGACACAGGCCCTTGAGATGTGTACCAGTGTAGGAACACCGGCGGAGCTGAGTTACCTCACCCACAGGAAGCAGGTGCACAGGGTCGAAGTAGTGTCGGGTTTTGTCACGCTGGTCGATGGTGCTTGGAGCTGAAGATGCTGCAGGCGGCTCGATGTGAAGAGTTCCGGTGGATCCGAGGGTGGATCTGAAGTTGTGAAGACCTGAAAGCAGAGGGGACAATGTTCAAAGTCACTAGCCAGTGACTACCGTGGAACCAGATTGGAACCAGGCGATGTCGGGTGCAAACAGGCGTTGTCAGGTAGCTTCTCTCTGCAGCCACGTGGACACCGGGGGTCCTGGACGTCCAGGAGTCGGTCACTAGCTGTCGCACGCAGGCTTCTCGCTGATGGCGGTGTCGGGGACCTGATCGGAGCAAACAGGCCTTGGCTAATGCAAGCCACGCAGGAATCAAAAGATGCTTAACACTCGGACCAGCAAGGTCAGAGCGAGTGCTCCTTTTCACAGGAGCTTGGGCAAGTCTGGAGCAACTAGACCTGCTGTGCAGTTAGTCGGTTTCGTCGCCAAGATGGCCGCTGACCACGTGGCTAGTGGCCGGGATGGCGCGTCGAGTGGCACAATGCAAAAGGGACCCACGCAGATCGTGGAGATGCTGGGGGGCTGATCTTCGGTGCAAGGGCTGCTCGATGGTGGGTGTTCTCAGTCCCCAAAGCGCAACGTCGAGGATATCTCAGAAGCTGCGCAGTCAGCTTTTCGAGTGTCTTCCAAGATGTCCGGTCCCACGTCACTCGGTGCCTCCACGGGTCCCTTCTTTGCAGGGACTGTGGATCGGGCTCTGAGAGGTCAGGGAGTCTGATTCTTGTCGGGCTCTGGGCTCGGGCTCTGGCGGGAGGCAGCGGCAAAGCAGACGTCGAGTTGCTGGTTGGTACCTGTGTTCACAGGGTGGCCACTCCTAGGCCACAAGGGAGATTCTCTTCAGTCTTCTGAGCAGCAGAATGTCGAAGTCCAGTCGTCTTCTTAGTTTCAAGTTGATTCAGGATGATCTGCTGTGCAATGGCACTGCTCCCACTCTTATTCCCAATCTGAGGGGTGGATCACCTACTAGGTCCCTCCTCTGGGAGGAACCAGAAAGGGGGCGGTTACACCCCCTTTCCTTTGTCCAGTTCCGTGCCAAGCCTGGGTCTGGAAAGTCCCAGGACCGGTTTGGACTGGCCTATGCACGGGGACACCTTGTGTGCCCCGGGCATGTCTGATTCTATTCAGCCCTGTCCTACCCAATACACAAAACCCTGTCTGGGGTGGTGCTCGCACCTCCCAAGGCAGGAAACCCTTTGTCCAGGCCACCATCTGCCGAGTTTCGGTCAGCAGCAGGAGGCCAGACTCGTGTCTGTGGTGGCAGCATCCATTTTGTGATGCTGAGGCTCTGGTTAACTTTAACCGGGGTTAAGGCTACACACATGTCGTGTCCCTCTAGAAGGGTGGAATGCTATCCCCGTCGACAGAACTGTCGAGGGGATAGTATTCCAATTCATATGACACCTTACTCGACATGTTTTGATAAAGCCAAACCAAAGATAGCATTTACCCGCGAGGATTATAATGCACTTAAGAGTATATGGTATGGCAATATCCCAGAACAGCTTAGGGAGTGGTTCCCAACAGCTGCAGACAGGCTCAGCTCATGCTAGAGCGCCATCTCACATATTTCCAAGCACTCTGCCTCCAGGATTGATGAGGCCTTCCATAGGAGTGGCTGATAGGAACATATGTGTCCAGTTTAAGGTTAGATATAGGGATACTATATCTAAGTAAGAGGTGATTACACCAACTTACCCCAGCTGAGTGATCAGCCAGTTGTGTCAAATATGGAGGCCAGGCCAGGGGTGGCACAATACATGCTGCAGCCCCTGGTAGGCATTGGATGCACCTATGCCCTGGGTACCTAGGGTACACTGTTACAGGGGCCGATAAGGTGAACCAGTTCCAATTGTGTATGCACCTAAGGTACATGGAGTCCATTTTAAGGAGAGAGCAATTAGCCTGGGGCCCTGAATAGCAGGATCCCAGGCCAACTATGTCAAAAACCAGCTAAACACCAGGCAAAAAGTTTGGGGGTAACCATAGTCAGATATCCACCTTCCTACAACGTGCTGCACCCGAATTCCGTGGGCTACTCCCAACTTCAGCATTGCTAGTCCTGACTGCTCCCAGCGATTCTCTAGGCCCAAGGCCTAACCACTGTTCGATTGGTATCTCTTATACCACTTTCTTAGTATATGGTTTAGGTGGCCCCTAGGGCTCATCCATATTGTGCAACTTTTGTGTATTTTAAACTGTCTTGTGTTTAACGCTTGTTCTTCTGTGCTCATAAAGAGTCCAGGGGATTTTATAGTTAATAAATCAATATATATTTTCAATATATATCTGTGTGGTGTCCCTTTCATTTGGTATTCAAGGGGGTTGTGTATGGTATTACAGCTGGCTTCACATGCCTTTCAGAGTTTAGCCTAAGACTGCTTTGTCCACGTTACCACTAGGATAACTGGTCTACAAGGTTGAATTACAACCAATCATCATAAGGGTTGCTTGGCATGGTACAAAGTGATCACTAAGAATTAGTGAGCGTTATATACCAGGCCAACTTCTCACAGGGTGCACCTCTATTACAGCAATGCAAACAGGGCAGAATGCTCCTCTATTACAGCAATGCAAACAGGGCAGAGTGCACCTCTATTACAACAATGCAAACAGGGCAGAGTGCACCTGTATTACAGCGATGCAAACAGGGCAGAGTGCACCTCTATTACAGTGGTGCAAACAGGGCAGAGTGCACCTCTGTTACAGCAATGAAAACAGGGCAGAGTGCACCTCTATTACAGCAATGCAAACAGGGCGAGTGCACCTCTATTACAGCTATGCAAACAGGGCAGAGTGCACCTCTATTACAGTGGTGCAAACAGGGCAGAGTGCACCTCTATTACAGCAATGCAAACAGGGCAGAGTGCACCTCTATGACAGCAATGCAAACAGGGCAGAGTGCACCTCTATTACAGCAATGCAAACAGGGCAGAGTGCACCTCTATTACAGCGGTGCAAACAGGGCAGAGTGCACCTCTATTACAGCAATGCAAACAGGGCAGAGTGCACCTCTATTACAACAATGCAAACAGGGCAGAGTGCACCTCTATAACAGCGGTACAAACAGGGCAGAGTGCACCTCTATAACAGCAATACAAACAGGGCAGAGTGCACCTCTATTACAGCTATGCAAACTGGGCAGAGTGCACCTCTATTACAGTGGTGCAAACAGGGCAGAGTGCACCTCTATTACAGAAATGGAAACAGGGCAGAGTGCACCTCTATTACAGCTTTGCAAACAGGGCAGAGTGCACCTCTATGACAGCTTTGCAAACAGGGCAGAGTGCACCTTTATGACAGCAATGCAAACAGGGCAGAGTGCACCTCTATTACAGCAATGCAACAAGGCAGAGTGCACCTCTATTACAGCTATGCAAACAGGGCAGAGTGCACCTCTATTACAGCAATGCAAACAGGGCAGAGTGCACCTCTATTACAGCTATGCAAACAGGGCAGAGTGCACCTCTATGACAGCTATGCAAACAGGGCAGAGTGCACCTCTATTACAGCGACGCAAACAGGGCAGAGTGCACCTCTATGACAGCATTGAAAACAGGGCAGAGTGCACCTCTATTACAGCAATGCAAACAGGGCACAGTGCACCTCGATGACAGCATTGCAAACAGGGCAGAGTGCACCTCTATTACAGTAATGCAAACAGGGCAGACTACACCTCTATGACAGTGCTGCAAACAGGGCAGAGTGCACCTCTATTACAGCAATGCAAACAGGGCAGAGTGCACCTCTATTACAGCGGTGCAAACAGGGCAGAGTGCACCTCTTTAACAGCAGTGCAAACAGGGCACAGTGCACCTCTATGACAGCATTGCAAACAGGGCAGAGTGCACCTCTATTACAGCAATGCAAACAGGGCAGACTGCACCTCTTTGACAGTGCTGCAAACAGGGCAGAGTGCACCTCTATTACAGAAATGCAAACAGGGCAGAGTGCACCTCTATTACAGCGGTGCAAACAGGGCAGAGTGCTCCTCTATTACAACAATGCAAACAGGGCAGAGTGCACCTCTAGTACAGCTATGCAAACAGGACAGAGTGCACCTCTATTACAGCTATGCAAACAGGGCAGAGTGCACCTCTATTACAGTGGTGCAAACAGGGCAGAGTGCACCTCTGTTACAGCAATGGAAACAGGGCAGAGTGCACCTCTATTACAGCAATGCAAACAGGGCAGAGTGCACCTCTATTACAGCTATGCAAACAGGGCAGAGTGCACCTCTATTACAGTGGTGCAAACAGGGCAGAGTGCACCTCTGTTACAGCAATGCAAACAGGGCAGAGTGCACCTCTAGGACAGCATTGCAAACAGGGCAGAGTGCACCTCTATAACAGCTATACAAACAGGGCAGAGTGCACCTCTATTACAGCTATGCAAACCGGGCAGAGTGCACCTCTATTACAGCAATGCAAACAGGGCAGAGTGCACCTCTATTACAGCTATGCAAACAGGGCAGAGTGCACCTCTATTATAGCAATGCAAACAGGGCAGAGTGCACCTCTATTACAGCTATGCAAACAGGGCAGAGTGCACCTCTATTACAGCTATGCAAACAGGGCAGAGTGCACCTCTATTACAGTGGTGCAAACAGGGCAGAGTGCACCTCTATTACAGCAATGCAAACAGGGCAGAGTGCACCTCTATGACAGCAATGCAAACAGGGCAGAGTGCACCTCTATTACAGCAATGCAAACAGGGCAGAGTGCACCTCTATTACAGCTTTGCAAACAGGGCAGAGTGCACCTCTATTACAGCAATGCAAACAGGGCAGAGTGCACCTCTATTACAACAATGCAAACAGGGCAGAGTGCACCTCTATAACAGCGGTACAAACAGGGCAGAGTGCACCTCTATAACAGCAATACAAACAGGGCAGAGTGCACCTCTAGTACAGCTATGCAAACTGGGCAGAGTGCACCTCTATTACAGTGGTGCAAACAGGGCAGAGTGCACCTCTATTACAGAAATGGAAACAGGGCAGAGTGCACCTCTATTACAGCTTTGCAAACAGGGCAGAGTGCACCTCTATGACAGCTTTGCAAACAGGGCAGAGTGCACCTTTATGACAGCAATGCAAACAGGGCAGAGTGCACCTCTATTACAGCAATGCAGCAGGGCAGAGTGCACCTCTATTACAGCTATGCAAACAGGGCAGAGTGCACCTCTATTACAGCAATGCAAACAGGGCAGAGTGAAACTCTATTACAGCTATGCAAACAGGGCAGAGTGCACCTCTATGACAGCTATGCAAACAGGGCAGAGTGCACCTCTATTACAGCGACGCAAACAGGGCAGAGTGCACCTCTATGACAGCATTGAAAACAGGGCGGAGTGCACCTCTATTACAGCAATGCAAACAGGGCACAGTGCACCTCGATGACAGCATTGCAAACAGGGCAGAGTGCACCTCTATTACAGCAATGCAAACAGGGCAGACTACACCTCTATGACAGTGCTGCAAACAGGGCAGAGTGCACCTCTATTACAGCAATGCAAACAGGGCAGAGTGCACCTCTATTACAGCGGTGCAAACAGGGCAGGGTGCACCTCTTTAACAGGAGTGCAAACAGGGCACAGTGCACCTCTATGACAGCATTGCAAACAGGGCAGAGTGCACCTCTATTACAGCAATGCAAACAGGGCAGAGTGCACCTCTATTACAGCAATGCAAACAGGGCAGACTGCACCTCTTTGACAGTGCTGCAAACAGGGCAGAGTGCACCTCTATTACAGAAATGCAAACAGGGCAGAGTGCAACTCTATTACAGCAGTGCAAACAGGGCAGAGTGCTCCACTATTACAACAATGCAAACAGGGCAGAGTGCACCTCTATTACAGCTATGCAAACAGGACAGAGTGCACCTCTATTACAGCTATGCAAACAGGGCAGAGTGCACCTCTATTTCAGTGGTGCAAACAGGGTAGAGTGCACCTCTGTTACAGCAATGAAAACAGGGCAGAGTGCACCTCTATGACAGCAATGCAAACAGGGCAGAGTGCACCTCTATTACAGCAATGCAAACAGGGCAGAGTGCACCTCTATTACAGCGGTGCAAACAGGGCAGAGTGCACCTCTATTACAGCAATGCAAACAGGGCAGAGTGCACCTCTATTACAACAATGCAAACAGGGCAGAGTGCACCTCTATAACAGCGGTACAAACAGGGCAGAGTGCACCTCTATAACAGCAATACAAACAGGGCAGAGTGCACCTCTATTACAGCTATGCAAACTGGGCAAAGTGCACCTCTATTACAGTGGTGCAAACAGGGCAGAGTGCACCTCTATTACAGAAATGGAAACAGGGCAGAGTGCACTTCTATTACAGCTTTGCAAACAGGGCAGAGTGCACCTCTATGACAGCTTTGCAAACAGGGCAGAGTGCACCTTTATGACAGCAATGCAAACAGGGCAGAGTGCACCTCTATTACAGCAATGCAACAGGGCAGAGTGCACCTCTATTACAGCTATGCAAACAGGGCAGAGTGCACCTCTATTACAGCAATGCAAACAGGGCAGAGTGCACCTCTATTACAGCTATGCAAACAGGGCAGAGTGCACCTCTATGACAGCTATGCAAACAGGGCAGAGTGCACCTCTATTACAGCGACGCAAACAGGGCAGAGTGCACCTCTATGACAGCATTGAAAACAGGGCGGAGTGCACCTCTATTACAGCAATGCAAACAGGGCACAGTGCACCTCGATGACAGCATTGCAAACAGGGCAGAGTGCACCTCTATTACAGCAATGCAAACAGGGCAGACTACACCTCTATGACAGTGCTGCAAACAGGGCAGAGTGCACCTCTATTACAGCAATGCAAACAGGGCGGAGTGCACCTCTATTACAGCGGTGCAAACAGGGCAGGGTGCACCTCTTTAACAGGAGTGCAAACAGGGCACAGTGCACCTCTATGACAGCATTGCAAACAGGGCAGAGTGCACCTCTATTGCAGCAATGCAAACAGGGCAGACTGCACCTCTTTGACAGTGCTGCAAACAGGGCAGAGTGCACCTCTATTACAGAAATGCAAACAGGGCAGAGTGCAACTCTATTACAGCAGTGCAAACAGGGCAGAGTGCTCCACTATTACAACAATGCAAACAGGGCAGAGTGCACCTCTATTACAGCTATGCAAACAGGACAGAGTGCACCTCTATTACAGCTATGCAAACAGGGCAGAGTGCACCTCTATTACAGTGGTGCAAACAGGGCGGAGTGCACCTCTGTTACAGCAATGGAAACAGGGCAGAGTGCACCTCTATTACAGCAATGCAAACAGGGCAGAGTGCACCTCTATTACAGCTATGCAAACAGGGCAGAGTGCACCTCTATTACAGTGGTGCAAACAGGGCAGAGTGCACCTCTATTACAGCAATGCAAACAGGGCAGAGTGCACCTCTAGGACAGCATTGCAAACAGGGCAGAGTGCACCTCTATAACAGCTATACAAACAGGGCAGAGTGCACCTCTATTACAGCTATGCAAACAGGGCAGAGTGCACCTCTATTACAGCAATGCAAACAGGGCAGAGTGCACCTCTATTACAGCTATGCAAACAGGGCAGAGTGCACCTCTATTATAGCAATGCAAACAGGGCAGAGTGCACCTCTATTACAGCTATGCAAACAGGGCAGAGTGCACCTCTATTACAACTATGCAAACAGGCAGAGTGCACCTCTATGACAGCAATGCAAACAGGGCAGAGTGCACTTCTATTGCAGCAGTGAAAACAGGGCAGAGTGCACCTCTATTACAGCAATGCAAAAAGGGCAGAATGCATCTCTATTACAGCAATGCAAACAGGGCAGAGTGCACCTCTATTACAACAATGCAAACAGGGCAGAGTGCACCTCTATTACAGGGGTGCAAACAGGGCAGAGTGCACCTCTGTTACAGCAATGGAAACAGGGCAGAGTGCACCTCTATTACAGCTATGCAAACAGGGCAGAGTGCACCTCTATTACAGTGGTGCAAACAGGGCAGAGTGCACCTCTATTACAGCAATGCAAACAGGGCAGAGTGCACCTCTATGACAGCAATGCAAACAGGGCAGAGTGCGCCTCTATTACAGCAATCCAAACAGGGCAGAGTGCACCTCTATTACAGCGGTGCAAACAGGGCAGAGTGCACCTCTATTACAGCAATGCAAACAGGACAGAGTGCACCTCTATTACAACTATGCAAACAGGGCAGAGTGCACCTCTATAACAGCGGTACAAACAGGGCAGAGTGCACCTCTATAACAGCAATGCAAACAGGGCAGAGTGCACCTCTATTACAGCTATGCAAACTGGGCAGAGTGCACCTCTATTACAGTGGTGCAAACAGGGCAGAGTGCACCTCTATTACGGAAATGGAAACAGGGCAGAGTGCACCTCTATTACAGCTTTGCAAACAGGGCAGAGTGCACACCTATGACAGCTTTGCAAACAGGGCAGAGTGCACCTCTATGACAGCAATGCAACAGGGCAGAGTGCACCTCTATTACAGCAATGCAAACAGGGCAGAGTGCACCTCTATTACAGCTATGCAAACAGGGCAGAGTGCACCTCTATTACAGCAATGCAAACAGGGCAGAGTGCACCTCTATGACAGCTATGCAAACAGGGCAGAGTGCACCTCTATTACAGCTATGCAAACAGGGCAGAGTGCACCTCTATTACAGCGACGCAAACAGGGCAGAGTGCACCTCTATTACAGATATGCAAACAGGGCAGAGTGCACCTCTATGACAGCTATGCAAACAGGGCATAGTGCACCTCTATGACAGCATTGCAAACAGGGCAGAGTGCACCTCTATTACAGCAATGCAAACATGGCAGAGTGCACCTCTATGACAGCATTGCAAACAGGGCAGAGTGCACCTCTATTACAGCAATGAAAACAGGGCAGAGTGCACCTCTATGACAGCATTGCAAACAGGGCAGAGTGCACCTCTATTACAGCAATGCAAACAGGGCAGACTGCACCTCTATGACAGCTATGCAAACACGGCAGAGTGTACCTCTATTACAGCAATGCAAACAGGGCAGAGTGCACCTCTATGACAGCTATGCAAACAGGGCAGAGTGCACCTCTATTACAGCTACGCAAACAGGGCAGAGTGCACCTCTATTACAGATATGCAAACAGGGCAGAGTGCACCTCTATTACAGCTATGCAAACAGGGCAGAGTGCACCTCTTTAACAGCAGTGCAAACAGGGCAGAGTGCACCTCTATTAAAGCTACGCAAACAGGGCAGAGTGCACCTCTATTACAGCTATGCAAACAGGGCAGAGTGCACCTCTATGACAGCATTGCAAACAGGGCAGAGTGCACCTCTATTACATCAATGCAAACAGGGCAGAGTGCACCTCTATTACAGCTATGCAAACAGGGCAGAGTTCACCTCTATTACAGCAATGCAAAAGGGGCAGAGTTCACCTCCATGACAGCTATGCAAACAGGGCAGAGTTCACCTCTATTAGAGCTATGCAAACAGGGCAGAGTGCACCTCTATTACAGCAATGCAAACAGGGCCGAGTGCACCTTTATGACAGCAATGCAAACAGGGCAGAGTGTACCTCTATTACAGCAATGGAAACAGGGCAGATTGCACCACTATTACAGCTATGCAAACAGGGCAGAGTGCACATCTATGACAGCAGTGCAAACAGGGCAGATTGCACCTCTATTACAGCAATGCAAACTGGACAGAGTGCACCTCTATTACAGCAATGCAAACAGGGGAGAGTGCACCTCTATTACAGCTTTGCAAACAGGGCAGAGTGCACCTCTATTACAGCAATGGAAACAGGGCAGAGTGCACCTCTATTACAGCAATGCAAACAGGGCAGAGTGCACCTCTATTCCAGCTATGCAAACAGGGCGGAGTGCACCTCTATTACAGCAATGGAAACAGGGCAGAGTGCACCTCTATTACAGCAATGCAAACAGAGCAGAGTGCACCTCTATTACAGCAATGCAAACAGGGCAGAGTGCACCTCTATGACAGCTTTAAAAACAGGGCAGAGTGCACCTCTATTACAGCAATGAAAACAGGGCAGAGTGCACCTCTATGACAGCATTGCAAACAGGGCAGAGTGCACCTCTATTACAGCAATGCAAACAGGGCAGAGTGCACCTCTATGACAGCAGTGCAAACAGGTCAGAGTGCACCTCTATTACAGCTATGCAAACAGGGCAGAGTGCACCTCTTTTACAGCTATGCAAACAGGGCAGAGTGCACCTATATAACAGCTATGCAAACAGGGCAGAGTGCACCTCTATTACAGCTATGCAAACAGGGCAGAGTGCACCTCTATTACCGCAATGCAAACAGGGCAGAGTGCACCTCTATGACAGCTATGCAAACAGGGCAGAGTGCACCTCTATTACAGCAATGCAAACAGGGCAGAGTGCACCTATATAACAGCTATGCAAACAGGGCAGAGTGCACCTCTATTACAGCTATGCAAACAGGGCAGAGTGCACCTCTATTACAGCAATGCAAGCAGGGCAGAGTGCACCTCTATGATCGCATTGCTAACAGGGCAGAGTGCACCTCTATTACAGCAATGCAAACAGGGCAGAGTGCACCTCTATGACAGCAGTGCAAACAGGGCAGAGTGCACCTCTATGACAGCAATGCAAACAGGGCAGAGTGCACCTCTATTACAGCAATGCAAACAGGGCAGAGTGCACCTCTATGACAGCAGTGCAAACAGGGCAGAGTGCACCTCTATGACAGCAATGCAAACAGGGCAGAGTGCACCTCTATTACAGCAATGCAAACAGGGCGGAGTGCACCTCTATTACAGTGGTGCAAACAGGGCAGAGTGCACCTCTATTACAGAAATGGAAACAGGGCAGAGTGCACCTCTATTACAGCTTTGCAAACAGGGCAGAGTGCACCTCTATGACAGCTTTGCAAACAGGGCAGAGTGCACCTTTATGACAGCAATGCAAACAGGGCAGAGTGCACCTCTGTTGGACAGGCCACCATGTTGGACAGGCCACATGAAGGGCCACTCTCCCCCGGCCCGACCAGGCCCGAGCCCGGTCACACAGGTACCACACACCACCATTACCCGTCCTCCGGGACCCCTACCCTCGAACATATCGACCTCGTGGGCCTGACCCACTGCCGGCCTGCGCGCCCATCCTGGGCGCCATCTTGGACACTCCACCACGAGGTCGCCTGGCCCCCGATCGACCTCAACCCTGGGCCTGGCCAGGCCTTAGACTTCCCGGCACCACCATCCACCCAGGAGGTGAGCGGGCTACTTGGCAAGTCAATGGGAGAAAGAGGTGTCGATGGCTCTCCCCCGCCAGGTGCCGCTCGCCCATCACCTCCCCGAGCGCTGGCTCCACCCCCCTGCTGGGTGTCTGGACACCCTCATCCCGGACCTCCCGACCTCCAAGTGCGAGGGTCCGGACATCAAAGAACACCAGCCCTATAACTGGGGCAGCTCCGGAGCAGGAAGGCAGTTGTATCTTGGAGTCGAGAGACGCAAAGAAGAACTCATCCTTGACGGACTATTTGGCGCTGCCATAGCTCTGTCTCGTGCACCATCGTCTTGCCTGCTGGCGCTGCCGCAACCTTCGCAACCTTCATATCCTTCATCGTCGTCGGGACCTGCTGGCGTGGCCGCGGACCGTTTGTAACCGTCATCTTCACCGGGACCTGCTGGCTCCGCCGCGGCCCGTCGCCATCTTCGATCATCTCGGGACCTGCTGGCTCCGCCGCGGCCCGATCATCTAGAACACCGAGCTCGAGGATTGAGAGCTATTCATCTACCCGAGTGGTATCAAGACTGTCCCGCTACCCCCTTCCCCAACCAGAGACTAGAACCGAGGGGACCCCTGAGTCCAGACCTCCTTGTACCATCCTACCGTACTCTAAGAATTGCTGATAAAGTATCGTTGAACCTTATTCCTGTGTGGTGTCCGTCTGTGGGGGGAAGTTACTTGTCTGTACGATCGCTGGAGACGGCTCTCCCCGGAGACCTCTCCCCTCATACTCGGCCGACCCTCCCGGTCCGTCTAACATTTGTGGCAGCGGTGGGATCCGAATCACCGCATAACCGTACAGAAAGTAGCTCACCCCACAGCGAATCACGATGTCAACTAAAGAAAACGGATCAGCGGAGAAACTCCAGATGGAGAAATTAGACGAATACAGCCATCGTGAACTAAAGCAGTTCTGCATCGAACTAGGTATCGCTACCACCGGTCTCAGTACCAAAGACGATTTTAAGCAGGCCCTAGAATCTTGGGCAGAAAATGGGGTGGCCGGAACCCCCGATCAAAGCATCACGGAAAAAACCTTCACGGCCCCTGAAGAGCGGAGAACGGGTCTCTCGCAAGATGAGATCCAGGAACGAGAGAAAACCCGACTACACGAGCTGGAAATGGCCCGGCTTAAAATGGACATTGAACTTAAATTGGCCGAACAAAAAATAAACTTAGAGCACCTGCGTCTCCGAGAAGAAAGAGAGGAGAAACAGAGACAAAGGGAGCTCGAGGAAAAGAAAATGGCATACGAGCATGAGCGGAACCTAGCTGAGATTGACCTACGCAAGAATAAAGTCGGAGGGGTGTCCGAGCAACCATACACCCCAGGGGCGCCAGAGAAAAAGGTACACATCCCCAAGGATGTCGTTCGAGAGTACTTCCGAGAGGACGACATCCAGCAATGGTTTAAGGCTTATGAAATCGCTATGACTGCACACCGGATCGATAAAAGCGATTGGGGAGCCGGTCTATGGGGGAGATTCCTCAATGAGGGCCGCGACGCCCTGCTGCAACTCCCGGACCACCAGATGACCTCCTATGACCATATGAAAGCTGCACTCCTCACCCGCTATGGCCTCACACCCGAGATGTACCGTCAGAGGTTCCGAGACTGCACCCGCATCCCGGGTACAACTTGGGTGGACTATGTAAACTACTTTAGCCGAGCCTTCGAAGGCTGGATCAAAGGGAGCAAGGTCACAACCTACGAACAACTGTTCAATCTTATGGTCTGGGAGCATCTGTCGAACAATTGCTTCATTGAACTCCGCCAACACCTCCTCGACAGCAAGTTAACGGATCCCCGGCAGCTGGCAGCCGAAGCTGACCGGTGGGAAATCACCAGAGTAGGCCGAAACGGGTCCTACGAACAAAACCGAAACAACAATGGTCAACACCGTCCCCGAGGAGGAGGAGGAGGAGGCCAAGGACGCGGAAGGGACAACGCGCCAGTCACCCCCGCTCCAAGCACCACCCCCCCGGCCAACCGGGGCAGCACCCTGGCGCGTCCGGGATATCGAGCCAATGTTACGTGCCATCGATGCCAACGAATTGGACACTATGCGAATGACCCAAACTGCCCCCAGTATCAGAGCCCAAGACCCCGCCAAGTAGCCGCTGCAGCTCTAGGGGAGGAACAGATCTCAGAGGAACAGGAGGAATACGAACAGGAGCACCACGAATGGGAGCCAGCCGCCATGGCTCTAGCCTGCTTAGGGGGGAGAGACATGGTCCCGCGGGTCCCCCTACCCGCTAACACCCAGAAGTACAGTCAATGGGTGAGCATCAATGGACACCGGGCCGAAGCCCTTCGTGACACTGGGGCCAGTGTAACGGCCGTCCGCTGTCACCTGGTGACCCCAGAACAATATTTACCGAACATTCTCTGCCCGGTACGGACCGCCGATAACTCAGAAAGTCTGTGTCGGATGGCCTGCGTCCCCTTCGAATGGGGAGGGGTCTCCGGCATGTTGAAGGTAACGGTCCGAGACGATGCCCCCGTAGACTGCCTCCTGGGGAATGACCTCGAAAGCTCCCCGTGGGCAGCCGTAGAACGGAGAGAACACCTGGGGATGTTGGGCGTCCCGGACTGGGCGTGCGTCACCACCCGGTCCATGGCCGCCCGTGCCAACCCCCGCCCAGAAGAACCCGAATGGCCGGCGCCACCACCTCTGGTCGCCCCAGCCGAAACCACCGACCGTGACGTCTCCCCAGCACCAGCTCAATTTCCAGACCTCGCTGGCCTCGACCAGTGGCCTCAAGAGGGGGGACCCACGCAAGAACAATTTCGCCAAGAACAGAAGACCTGTCCCTCCCTCGAGGGACTCCGCCAACAAGCACTCGCCCAAAGCGCAGGCGATACCTCCGGCACGCACTGGGTCTACTGGGACAATGATCTGCTGTACAGTGAGCAAAGGATTGCGGAGCTGGGGGCTAGCCGAGTACTGGTGGTGCCCCTCCGTTTTAGAGACTTTCTGCTAAACCTGGCACACGATGTCCCCCTGGCGGGACACCTGGGTCAAGATAAAACCTACAGTCGTCTGGTGACCCACTTTTTCTGGCCCAAAATGAGGAACGACGTACACCAGCATTGCCGATCTTGCCCCACGTGCCAAGCCAGTGGAAAGAGCGGCCGCAAACTAAAAGCCCCCCTGCAACCTTTTCCTGTGGTCACCACCCCGTTCGAGAGGGTCGGGATAGACATCGTGGGGCCCCTGGACCCACGCACCAAACAAGGCCATCGATTCATCCTGGTGCTTGTGGACCACGCCACCCGCTACCCTGAGGCTGTTCCCCTGCGAACTGTGACAGCCCCGGTAGTCGGCCGGGCTTTGATGGGGATCTTCTCCCGGGTGGGCTTCCCCCGAGAAGTCGTCAGCGACAGAGGCACGAACTTTATTTCTAAATATATGAAGTCCCTCTGGCAACAGTGCGGGGTTACCTACCGATTCACGACCCCCTATCACCCTCAAGGAAACGGACTCGTTGAGCGGTTCAACCGCACGCTCAAAGGGATGATCGGGGGGTTGGAAGAGCCCCTCCGTCGCCAGTGGGACGTGCTGCTACCGTGCCTCCTCTTCGCTTATCGAGAGGTTCCCCAAAAGTCCCTGGGCTTCAGCCCGTTTGAACTTCTATATGGACACCCAGTGCGGGGGCCGCTCAGCCTAGTCAAGGAAGGCTGGGAGTTGCCCCCTCTAAAGAACCCACCGGATGTCTTCCGGTACCTCCTAACACTCCGCAACCAGACCCGGCGGTTCAGTGAGCTGGCAAAAGCCAACCTAGAGGCCAGTCAAGAGGACATGAAAAAGTGGTATGACCAGAATGCCTCCTCCATCGAATTTGAACCTGGACAGCAGGTGTGGGTGCTGTCCCCCACCGAACCCTGCGCCCTGCAAGACAAGTGGACGGGGCCCTTCAAAGTAGTCGAGCGCAAGGGTCCTGCCACCTATCTCATCGACATGGAATCTTCCCGGAACCCCCTCCGGGTCCTCCACACCAACAGACTGAAGCCTCACTTTGCACGTTCAGAACTCAGCCTGCTGATGGCCACAGACAATGGGGCCGAAGAGGACTCAGAACCCCTCCCTGACCTCCTACGGACGCAGGAGAAAGACGGCTCCGTGGATGGGGTCCGGCTCTCGGAGGCCCTCACCCGAGAACAACGCCAGGAGTGTCGAGTCCTCCTGTCACAGTTCGCCAGCCTGTTCTCCCTCGCCCCAGGCGTCACTGCCTGGTGTGTGCACGATGTGGATACAGGGGACAGCCCCCCTATCCGCCACCGGGCCTACCGCGTGCCAGATCGGGTACGGGCCTGCATCCAGGAAGAGGTAGCCAGAATGCTCACGCTCGGGGTCATCGAGCCCTCCGATAGCCCCTGGGCCAGTCCTGTAGTACTGGTCCCCAAAGCAGCCGCCCCTGGCACCACGCCGGAACTCCGGTTCTGTGTCGACTACCGGGGCTTAAACGCGGTCACCAGAACAGACGCACATCCCATCCCCCGGGCAGATGAACTAATTGACCGCATGGGAGCCGCCCGATACCTCAGTATCTTCGACCTAACGGCGGGCTACTGGCAGATCGGCCTCACACCCCGGGCCCAAGAACGTTCTGCCTTTTCCACCCCCGACGGCCATTACCATTTCAAGGTCATGCCCTTCGGCATGAAGAATGCCCCAGCGACCTTTCAGCGGCTCGTCAATCAGGTCCTGGCGGGGCTCGAAGGGTTCAGCGCCGCCTACCTAGATGACATCGCTGTATACAGCCACCAGTGGACCGAGCACCTCCACCACCTCCGAGCAGTGTTACAAGCCCTTCAGCGAGCTGGCCTCACGATCAAGGCCAGCAAATGTCAAATCGGGCAAGGGTCAGTAACATACCTCGGACACCAGGTGGGAAGCGGACTGGTCGCCCCTCTGCAGCTCAAAATTGCCGCCATCCAGGCCTGGCAACCCCCCATCACCCAGACCGAGGTACGAGCCTTCCTGGGCCTCACGGGCTACTACCGAAGGTTCGTGAAAGACTACGGTACCATAGTGGGTCCCCTCACGGAACTCACATCAAAGAACCTACCCCAGAAAGTCAACTGGACCCCAGAGTGCCAAGCAGCATTCGAACAATTGAAGGACGCCATGTGTTCCGCCCCGGTGCTCCAGGCCCCTGACTACAGCCGGGAGTTTGTCGTCCAGACGGATGCTTCCGACCAAGGCATCGGGGCCGTCCTGTCTCAAGTGAACACCGAAGGCCTTGATCAGCCAGTGGCCTTCCTCAGCAGGCGACTCCTACCACGAGAACAACGCTGGAGCACCATTGAGAGGGAGGCCTTCGCCGTGGTATGGGCTCTCAAAAAACTCCGGCCCTACCTCTTTGGCACTCACTTTCGGGTGCAGACCGACCACCGACCCCTGCAATGGCTGATGCAGATGCGGGGAGAAAACCCGAAGTTACTACGCTGGTCTATCTCCCTCCAGGGGATGGACTTCACCGTTGAACATCGGCCTGGGCCAGACCACGCCAACGCGGATGGCCTATCACGCTTTTTCCGCCTCGACGAGGAGAGTCCCCAAGAGGATGGGTGACTCTCCCCGCCTTCAGCTGGGGGGGACGCATGTTGGACAGGCCACATGAAGGGCCACTCTCCCCCGGCCCGACCAGGCCCGAGCCCGGTCACACAGGTACCACACACCACCATTACCCGTCCTCCGGGACCCCTACCCTCGAACATATCGACCTCGTGGGCCTGACCCACTGCCGGCCTGCGCGCCCATCCTGGGCGCCATCTTGGACACTCCACCACGAGGTCGCCTGGCCCCCGATCGACCTCAACCCTGGGCCTGGCCAGGCCTTAGACTTCCCGGCACCACCATCCACCCAGGAGGTGAGCGGGCTACTTGGCAAGTCAATGGGAGAAAGAGGTGTCGATGGCTCTCCCCCGCCAGGTGCCGCTCGCCCATCACCTCCCCGAGCGCTGGCTCCACCCCCCTGCTGGGTGTCTGGACACCCTCATCCCGGACCTCCCGACCTCCAAGTGCGAGGGTCCGGACATCAAAGAACACCAGCCCTATAACTGGGGCAGCTCCGGAGCAGGAAGGCAGTTGTATCTTGGAGTCGAGAGACGCAAAGAAGAACTCATCCTTGACGGACTATTTGGCGCTGCCATAGCTCTGTCTCGTGCACCATCGTCTTGCCTGCTGGCGCTGCCGCAACCTTCGCAACCTTCATATCCTTCATCGTCGTCGGGACCTGCTGGCGTGGCCGCGGACCGTTTGTAACCGTCATCTTCACCGGGACCTGCTGGCTCCGCCGCGGCCCGTCGCCATCTTCGATCATCTCGGGACCTGCTGGCTCCGCCGCGGCCCGATCATCTAGAACGCCGAGCTCGAGGATTGAGAGCTATTCATCTACCCGAGTGGTATCAAGACTGTCCCGCTACCCCCTTCCCCAACCAGAGACTAGAACCGAGGGGACCCCTGAGTCCAGACCTCCTTGTACCATCCTACCGTACTCTAAGAATTGCTGATAAAGTATCGTTGAACCTTATTCCTGTGTGGTGTCCGTCTGTGGGGGGAAGTTACTTGTCTGTACGATCGCTGGAGACGGCTCTCCCCGGAGACCTCTCCCCTCATACTCGGCCGACCCTCCCGGTCCGTCTAACAACCTCTATTACAGCAATGCAACAGGGCAGAGTGCACCTCTATTACAGCTATGCAAACAGGGCAGAGTGCACCTCTATTACAGCAATGCAAACAGGTCAGAGTGCACCTCTATTACAGCTATGCAAACAGGGCAGAGTGCACCTCTATGACAGCTATGCAAACAGGGCAGAGTGCACCGCTATTACAGCAATGCAAACAGGTCAGAGTGCACCTCTATTACAGCTATGCAAACAGGGCAGAGTGCACCTCTATGACAGCTATGAAAACAGGGCAGAGTGCACCTCTATTACAGCGACGCAAACAGGGCAGAGTGCACCTCTATGACAGCATTGAAAACAGGGCAGAGTGCACCTCTATTACAGCAATGCAAACAGGGCACAGTGCACCTCGATGACAGCATTGCAAACAGGGCAGAGTGCACCTCTATTACAGCAATGCAAACAGGGCAGACTACACCTCTATGACAGTGCTGCAAACAGGGCAGAGTGCACCTCTATTACAGCAATGCAAACAGGGCAGAGTGCACCTCTATTGCACCGGTGCAAACAGGGCAGAGTGCACCTCTTTAACAGCAGTGCAAACAGGGCACAGTGCACCTCTATGACAGCATTGCAAACAGGGCAGAGTGCACCTCTATTACAGCAATGCAAACAGGGCAGACTGCACCTCTTTGACAGTGCTGCAAACAGGGCAGAGTGCACCTCTATTACAGAAATGCAAACAGGGCAGAGTGCACCTCTATTACAGCGGTGCAAATAGGGCAGAGTGCTCCTCTATTACAACAATGCAAACAGGGCAGAGTGCACCTCTAGTACAGCTATGCAAACAGGACAGAGTGCACCTCTATTACAGCTATGCAAACAGGGCAGAGTGCACCTCTATTTCAGTGGTGCAAACAGGGCAGAGTGCACCTCTGTTACAGCAATGGAAACAGGGCAGAGTGCACCTCTATTACAGCAATGCAAACAGGGCAGAGTGCACCTCTATTACAGCTAGGCAAACAGGGCAGAGTGCACCTCTATTACAGTGGTGCAAACAGGGCAGAGTGCACCTCTGTTACAGCAATGCAAACAGGGCAGAGTGCACCTCTAGGACAGCATTGCAAACAGGGCAGAGTGCACCTCTATAACAGCTATACAAACAGGGCAGAGTGCACCTCTATTACAGCTATGCAAACAGGGCAGAGTGCACCTCTATTACAGCAATGCAAACAGGGCAGAGTGCACCTCTATTACAGCTATGCAAACAGGGCAGAGTGCACCTCTATTACAACAATGCAAACAGGGCAGAGTGCACCTCTATTACAGCTATGCAAACAGGGCAGAGTGCACCTCTATTACAACAATGCAAACAGGGCAGAGTGCACCTCTATTACAGCTTTGCAAACAGCGCAGAGTGCACCTCTATTACAGCAATGCAAACAGGGCAGAGTGCACCTCTATTACAACAATGCAAACAGGGCAGAGTGCACCTCTATAACAGCGGTACAAACAGGGCAGAGTGCACCTCTATAACAGCAATACAAACAGGGCAGAGTGCACCTCTAGTACAGCTATGCAAACTGGGCAGAGTGCACCTCTATTACAGTGGTGCAAACAGGGCAGAGTGCACCTCTATTACAGAAATGAAAACAGGGCAGAGTGTACCTCTATTACAGCTTTGCAAACAGGACAGAGTGCACCTCTATGACAGCTTTGCAAACAGGGCAGAGTGCACCTTTATGACAGCAATGCAAACAGGGCAGAGTGCACCTCTATTACAGCAATGCAACAGGGCAGAGTGCACCTCTATTACAGCTATGCAAACAGGGCAGAGTGCACCTCTATTACAGCAATGCAAACAGGGCAGAGTGAAACTCTATTACAGCTATGCAAACAGGGCAGAGTGCACCTCTATGACAGCTATGCAAACAGGGCAGAGTGCACCTCTATTACAGCGACGCAAACAGGGCAGAGTGCACCTCTATGACAGCATTGAAAACAGGGCGGAGTGCACCTCTATTACAGCAATGCAAACAGGGCACAGTGCACCTCGATGACAGCATTGCAAACAGGGCAGAGTGCACCTCTATTACAGCAATGCAAACAGGGCAGACTACACCTCTATGACAGTGCTACAAACAGGGCAGAGTGCACCTCTATTACAGCAATGCAAACAGGGCAGAGTGCACCTCTATTACAGCAGTGCAAACAGGGCAGGGTGCACCTCTTTAACAGGAGTGCAAACAGGGCACAGTGCACCTCTATGACAGCATTGCAAACAGGGCAGAGTGCACCTCTATTACAGCAATGCAAACAGGGCAGACTGCACCTCTTTGACAGTGCTGCAAACAGGGCAGAGTGCACCTCTAGTACAGAAATGCAAACAGGGCAGAGTGCAACTCTATTACAGCGGTGCAAACAGGGCAGAGTGCTCCACTATTACAACAATGCAAACAGGGCAGAGTGCACCTCTATTACAGCTATGCAAACAGGACAGAGTGCACCTCTATTACAGCTATGCAAACAGGGCAGAGTGCACCTCTATTACAGTGGTGCAAACAGGGCAGAGTGCACCTCTGTTACAGCAATGGAAACAGGGCAGAGTGCACCTCTATTACAGCAATGCAAACAGGGCAGAGTGCACCTCTATTACAGCTATGCAAACAGGGCAGAGTGCACCTCTATTACAGTGGTGCAAACAGGGCAGAGTGCACCTCTATTACAGCAATGCAAACAGGGCAGAGTGCACCTCTAGGACAGCATTGCAAACAGGGCAGAGTGCACCTCTATAACAGCTATACAAACAGGGCAGAGTGCACCTCTATTACAGCTATGCAAACAGGGCAGAGTACACCTCTATTACAGCAATGCAAACAGGGCAGAGTGCACCTCTATTACAGCTATGCAAACAGGGCAGAGTGCACCTCTATTATAGCAATGCAAACAGGGCAGAGTGCACCTCTATTACAGCTATGCAAACAGGGCAGAGTGCACCTCCATTACAGCTATGCAAACAGGGCAGAGTGCACCTCTATGACAGCAATGCAAACAGGGCAGAGTGCACTTCTATTGCAGCAGTGAAAACAGGGCAGAGTGCACCTCTATTACAGCAATGCAAAGAGGGCAGAATGCATCTCTATTACAGCAATGCAAACAGGGCAGAGTGCACCTCTATTACAACAATGCAAACAGGGCAGAGTGCACCTCTATTACAGGGGTGCAAACAGGGCAGAGTGCACCTCTGTTACAGCAATGGAAACAGGGCAGAGTGCACCTCTATTACAGCTATGCAAACAGGGCAGAGTGCACCTCTATTACAGTGGTGCAAACAGGGCAGAGTGCACCTCTATTACAGCAATGCAAACAGGGCAGAGTGCACCTCTATGACAGCAATGCAAACAGGGCAGAGTGCGCCTCTATTACAGCAATCCAAACAGGGCAGAGTGCACCTCTATTACAGCGGTGCAAACAGGGCAGAGTGCACCTCTATTACAGCAATGCAAACAGGGCAGAGTGCACCTCTATTACAACTATGCAAACAGGGCAGAGTGCACCTCTATGACAGCAATGCAACAGGGCAGAGTGCACCTCTATTACAGCAATGCAAACAGGGCAGAGTGCACCTCTATTACAGCTATGCAAACAGGGCAGAGTGCACCTCTATGACAGCTATGCAAACAGGGCAGAGTGCACCTCTATGACAGCTATGCAAACAGGGCAGAGTGCACCTCTATTACAGCGACGCAAACAGGGCAGAGTGCACCTCTATTACAGATATGCAAACAGGGCAGAGTGCACCTCTATGACAGCTATGCAAACAGGGCATAGTGCACCTCTATGACAGCATTGCAAACAGGGCAGAGTGCACCTCTATTACAGCAATGCAAACATGGCAGAGTGCACCTCTATGACAGCATTGCAAACAGGGCAGAGTGCACCTCTATTACAGCAATGAAAACAGGGCAGAGTGCACCTCTATGACAGCATTGCAAACAGGGCAGAGTGCACCTCTATTACAGCAATGCAAACAGGGCAGACTGCACCTCTATGACAGCTATGCAAACACGGCAGAGTGTACCTCTATTACAGCAATGCAAACAGGGCAGAGTGCACCTCTATGACAGCTATGCAAACAGGGCAGAGTGCACCTCTATTACAGCTACGCAAACAGGGCAGAGTGCACCTCTATTACAGATATGCAAACAGGGCAGAGTGCACCTCTATTACAGCTATGCAAACAGGGCAGAGTGCACCTCTTTAACAGCAGTGCAAACAGGGCAGAGTGCACCTCTATTAAAGCTACGCAAACAGGGCAGAGTGCACCTCTATTACAGCTATGCAAACAGGGCAGAGTGCACCTCTATGACAGCATTGCAAACAGGGCAGAGTGCACCTCTATTACATCAATGCAAACAGGGCAGAGTGCACCTCTATTACAGCTATGCAAACAGGGCAGAGTTCACCTCTATTACAGCAATGCAAAAGGGGCAGAGTGCACCTCTATGACAGCTATGCAAACAGGGCAGAGTTCACCTCTATTAGAGCTATGCAAACAGGGCAGAGTGCACCTCTATTACAGCAATGCAAACAGGGCCGAGTGCACCTTTATGACAGCAATGCAAACAGGGCAGAGTGTACCTCTATTACAGCAATGGAAACAGGGCAGATTGCACCACTATTACAGCAATGCAAACAGGGCAGAGTGCACCTCTATGACAGCAGTGCAAACAGGGCAGATTGCACCTCTATTACAGCAATGCAAACTGGACAGAGTGCACCTCTATTACAGCAATGCAAACAGGGGAGAGTGCACCTCTATTACAGCTTTGCAAACAGGGCAGAGTGCACCTCTATTACAGCAATGGAAACAGGGCAGAGTGCACCTCTATTACAGCAATGCAAACAGGGCAGAGTGCACCTCTATTACAGCTATGCAAACAGGGTGGAGTGCACCTCTATTACAGCAATGGAAACAGGGCAGAGTGCACCTCTATTACAGCAATGCAAACAGAGCAGCGTGCACCTCTATTACAGCAATGCAAACAGGGCAGAGTGCACCTCTATGACAGCTTTAAAAACAGGGCAGAGTGCACCTCTATTACAGCAATGAAAACAGGGCAGAGTGCACCTCTATGACAGCATTGCAAACAGGGCAGAGTGCACCTCTATTACAGCAATGCAAACAGGGCAGAGTGAACCTCTATGACAGCAGTGCAAACAGGGCAGAGTGCACCTCTATTACAGCTATGCAAACAGGGCAGAGTGCACCTATATTACAGCAATGCAAACAGGGCAGAGTGCACCTATATAACAGATATGCAAACAGGGCAGAGTGCACCTCTATTACAGCTATGCAAACAGGGCAGAGTGCACCTCTATTACAGCAATGCAAACAGGGCAGAGTGCACCTCTATGACAGCTATGCAAACAGGGCAGAGTGCACCTCTATAACAGCAATGCAAACAGGGCAGAGTGCACCTCTATTACAGCAATGCAAGCAGGGCAGAGTGCACCTCTATGATCGCATTGGTAACAGGGCAGAGTGCACCTCTTTTACAGCAATGCAAACAGGGCAGAGTGCACCTCTATGACAGCAGTGCAAACAGGGCAGAGTGCACCTCTATGACAGCAATGCAAACAGGGCAGAGTGCACCTCTATTACAGCAATGCAAACAGGGCGGAGTGCACCTCTATTACAGCGGTGCAAACAGGGCAGAGTGCACCTCTATTACAGCAATGCAAACAGGGCAGAGTGCACCTCTATTACAACTATGCAAACAGGGCAGAGTGCACCTCTATAACAGCAATGCAAACAGGGCAGAGTGCACCTCTATTACAGCTATGCAAACTGGGCAGAGTGCACCTCTATAACAGCTATACAAACAGGGCAGAGTGCACCTCTATTACAGCTATGCAAACAGGGCAGAGTGCACCTCTATTACAGCAATGCAAACAGGGCAGAGTGCACCTCTATTACAGCTATGCAAACAGGGCAGAGTGCACCTCTATTACAGCAATGCAGACAGGGCAGAGTGCACCTCTATTACAGCTATGCAAACAGGGCAGAGTGCACCTCTATTACAGCTATGCAAACAGGGCAGAGTGCACCTCTATGACAGCAATGCAAACAGGGCAGAGTGCACTTCTATTACAGCAGTGAAAACAGGGCAGGGTGCACCTCTATTACAGCAATGCAAAAAGGGCAGAATGCACCTCTATTACAGCAATGCAAACAGGGCAGAGTGCACCTCTATTACAACAATGCAAACAGGGCAGAGTGCACCTCTATTACAGCTATGCAAACAGGGCAGAGTGCACCTCTATTACCGGGGTGCAAACAGGGCAGAGTGCACCTCTGTTACAGCAATGGAAACAGGGCAGAGTGCACCTCTATTACAGCAATGCAAAAAGGGCAGAGTGCACCTCTATTACAGCTATGCAAACAGGGCAGAATGCACCTCTATTACAGTGGTGCAAACAGGGCAGAGTGCACCTCTATTACAGCAATGCAAACAGGGCAGAGTGCACCTCTATGACAGCAATGCAAACAGGGCAGAGTGCACCTCTATTACAGCAATGCAAACAGGGCAGAGTGCACCTCTACTACAGCGGTGCAAACAGGGCAGAGTGCACCTCTATTACAGCAATGCAAACAGGGCAGAGTGCACCTCTATTACAACTATGCAAACAGGGCAGAGTGCACCTCTATAACAGCGGTACAAACAGGGCAGAGTGCACCTCGATAACAGCAATGCAAACAGGGCAGAGTGCACCTCTATTACAGCTATGCAAACTGGGCAGAGTGCACCTCTATTACAGTGGTGCAAACAGGGCAGAGTGCACCCCTATTACAGAAATGGAAACAGGGCAGAGTGCACCTCTATTACAGCTTTGCAAACAGGGCAGAGTGCACCTCTATGACAGCTTTGCAAACAGGGCAGAGTGCACCTCTATGACAGCAATGCAACAGGGCAGAGTGCACCTCTATTACAGCAATGCAAACAGGGCAGAGTGCACCTCTATTACAGCTATGCAAACAGGGCAGAGTGCACCTCTATTACAGCAATGCAAACAGGGCAGAGAGCACCTCTATGACAGCTATGCAAACAGGGCAGAGTGCACCTCTATTACAGCTATGCAAACAGGGCAGAGTGCACCTC
This sequence comes from Lissotriton vulgaris, assembly GCF_964263255.1. NCBI lineage: Eukaryota > Metazoa > Chordata > Amphibia > Caudata > Salamandridae > Lissotriton > Lissotriton vulgaris. The sequence goes on from NW_028241305.1 coordinate 67,590, forward strand.
TATTACAGCGACGCAAACAGGGCAGAGTGCACCTCTATTACAGATATGCAAACAGGGCAGAGTGCACCTCTATGACAGCTATGCAAACAGGGCATAGTGCACCTCTATGACAGCATTGCAAACAGGGCAGAGTGCACCTCTATTACAGCAATGCAAACAGGGCAGAGTGCACCTCTATGACAGCATTGCAAACAGGGCGGAGTGCACCTCTATTACAGCAATGAAAACAGGGCAGAGTGCACCTCTATGACAGCATTGCAAACAGGGCAGAGTGCACCTCTATTACAGCAATGCAAACAGGGCAGACTGCACCTCTATGACAGCTATGCAAACAGGGCAGAGTGTACCTCTATTACAGCAATGCAAACAGGACAGAGTGCACCTCTATGACAGCTATGCAAACAGGGCAGAGTGCACCTCTATTACAGCTACGCAAACAGGGCAGAGTGCACCTCTATTACAGATATGCAAACAGGGCAGAGTGCACCTCTATTACAGCTATGCAAACAGGGCAGAGTGCACCTCTTTAACAGCAGTGCAAACAGGGCAGAGTGCACCTCTATTACAGCTACGCAAACAGGGCAGAGTGCACCTCTATTACAGCTATGCAAACAGGGCAGAGTGCACCTCTATGACAGCATTGCAAACAGGGCAGAGTGCACCTCTATTACATCATTGCAAACAGGGCAGAGTGCACCTCTATTACAGCTATGCAAACAGGACAGAGTTCACCTCTATTACAGCAATGCAAAAGGGGCAGAGTGCACCTCTGTGACAGCTATGCAAACAGGGCAGAGTGCACCTCTATTAGAGCTACGCAAACAGGGCAGAGTGCACCTCTATTACAGCAATGCAAACAGGGCCGTGTGCACCTTTATGACAGCAATGCAAACAGGGCAGAGTGTACCTCTATTACAGCAATGGAAACAGGGCAGATTGCACCACTATTACAGCTATGCAAACAGGGCAGAGTGCACCTCTATGACAGCAGTGCAAACAGGGCAGATTGCACCTCTATTACAGCAATGCAAACTGGACAGAGTGCACCTCTATTACAGCAATGCAAACAGGGCAGAGTGCACCTCTATTACAGCTATGCAAACAGGGCAGAGTGCACCTCTATTACAGCAATGGAAACAGGGCAGAGTGCACCTCTATTACAGCTATGCAAACAGGGCAGAGTGCACCTCTATGACAGCTATGCAAACAGGGCAGAGTGCACCTCTATGACAGCTATGCAAACAGGGCAGAGTGCACCTCTATTACAGCGACGCAAACAGGGCAGAGTGCACCTCTATTACAGATATGCAAACAGGGCAGAGTGCACCTCTATGACAGCTATGCAAACAGGGCATAGTGCACCTCTATGACAGCATTGCAAACAGGGCAGAGTGCACCTCTATTACAGCAATGCAAACATGGCAGAGTGCACCTCTATGACAGCATTGCAAACAGGGCAGAGTGCACCTCTATTACAGCAATGAAAACAGGGCAGAGTGCACCTCTATGACAGCATTGCAAACAGGGCAGAGTGCACCTCTATTACAGCAATGCAAACAGGGCAGACTGCACCTCTATGACAGCTATGCAAACACGGCAGAGTGTACCTCTATTACAGCAATGCAAACAGGGCAGAGTGCACCTCTATGACAGCTATGCAAACAGGGCAGAGTGCACCTCTATTACAGCTACGCAAACAGGGCAGAGTGCACCTCTATTACAGATATGCAAACAGGGCAGAGTGCACCTCTATTACAGCTATGCAAACAGGGCAGAGTGCACCTCTTTAACAGCAGTGCAAACAGGGCAGAGTGCACCTCTATTAAAGCTACGCAAACAGGGCAGAGTGCACCTCTATTACAGCTATGCAAACAGGGCAGAGTGCACCTCTATGACAGCATTGCAAACAGGGCAGAGTGCACCTCTATTACATCAATGCAAACAGGGCAGAGTGCACCTCTATTACAGCTATGCAAACAGGGCAGAGTTCACCTCTATTACAGCAATGCAAAAGGGGCAGAGTGCACCTCTATGACAGCTATGCAAACAGGGCAGAGTTCACCTCTATTAGAGCTATGCAAACAGGGCAGAGTGCACCTCTATTACAGCAATGCAAACAGGGCCGAGTGCACCTTTATGACAGCAATGCAAACAGGGCAGAGTGTACCTCTATTACAGCAATGGAAACAGGGCAGATTGCACCACTATTACAGCAATGCAAACAGGGCAGAGTGCACCTCTATGACAGCAGTGCAAACAGGGCAGATTGCACCTCTATTACAGCAATGCAAACTGGACAGAGTGCACCTCTATTACAGCAATGCAAACAGGGGAGAGTGCACCTCTATTACAGCTTTGCAAACAGGGCAGAGTGCACCTCTATTACAGCAATGGAAACAGGGCAGAGTGCACCTCTATTACAGCAATGCAAACAGGGCAGAGTGCACCTCTATTACAGCTATGCAAACAGGGTGGAGTGCACCTCTATTACAGCAATGGAAACAGGGCAGAGTGCACCTCTATTACAGCAATGCAAACAGAGCAGCGTGCACCTCTATTACAGCAATGCAAACAGGGCAGAGTGCACCTCTATGACAGCTTTAAAAACAGGGCAGAGTGCACCTCTATTACAGCAATGAAAACAGGGCAGAGTGCACCTCTATGACAGCATTGCAAACAGGGCAGAGTGCACCTCTATTACAGCAATGCAAACAGGGCAGAGTGCACCTCTATGACAGCAGTGCAAACAGGGCAGAGTGCACCTCTATTACAGCTATGCAAACAGGGCAGAGTGCACCTATATTACAGCAATGCAAACAGGGCAGAGTGCACCTATATAACAGATATGCAAACAGGGCAGAGTGCACCTCTATTACAGCTATGCAAACAGGGCAGAGTGCACCTCTATTACAGCAATGCAAACAGGGCAGAGTGCACCTCTATGACAGCTATGCAAACAGGGCAGAGTGCACCTCTATAACAGCAATGCAAACAGGGCAGAGTGCACCTCTATTACAGCAATGCAAGCAGGGCAGAGTGCACCTCTATGATCGCATTGGTAACAGGGCAGAGTGCACCTCTTTTACAGCAATGCAAACAGGGCAGAGTGCACCTCTATGACAGCAGTGCAAACAGGGCAGAGTGCACCTCTATGACAGCAATGCAAACAGGGCAGAGTGCACCTCTATTACAGCAATGCAAACAGGGCGGAGTGCACCTCTATTACAGCGGTGCAAACAGGGCAGAGTGCACCTCTATTACAGCAATGCAAACAGGGCAGAGTGCACCTCTATTACAACTATGCAAACAGGGCAGAGTGCACCTCTATAACAGCAATGCAAACAGGGCAGAGTGCACCTCTATTACAGCTATGCAAACTGGGCAGAGTGCACCTCTATAACAGCTATACAAACAGGGCAGAGTGCACCTCTATTACAGCTATGCAAACAGGGCAGAGTGCACCTCTATTACAGCAATGCAAACAGGGCAGAGTGCACCTCTATTACAGCTATGCAAACAGGGCAGAGTGCACCTCTATTACAGCAATGCAGACAGGGCAGAGTGCACCTCTATTACAGCTATGCAAACAGGGCAGAGTGCACCTCTATTACAGCTATGCAAACAGGGCAGAGTGCACCTCTATGACAGCAATGCAAACAGGGCAGAGTGCACTTCTATTACAGCAGTGAAAACAGGGCAGGGTGCACCTCTATTACAGCAATGCAAAAAGGGCAGAATGCACCTCTATTACAGCAATGCAAACAGGGCAGAGTGCACCTCTATTACAACAATGCAAACAGGGCAGAGTGCACCTCTATTACAGCTATGCAAACAGGGCAGAGTGCACCTCTATTACCGGGGTGCAAACAGGGCAGAGTGCACCTCTGTTACAGCAATGGAAACAGGGCAGAGTGCACCTCTATTACAGCAATGCAAAAAGGGCAGAGTGCACCTCTATTACAGCTATGCAAACAGGGCAGAATGCACCTCTATTACAGTGGTGCAAACAGGGCAGAGTGCACCTCTATTACAGCAATGCAAACAGGGCAGAGTGCACCTCTATGACAGCAATGCAAACAGGGCAGAGTGCACCTCTATTACAGCAATGCAAACAGGGCAGAGTGCACCTCTACTACAGCGGTGCAAACAGGGCAGAGTGCACCTCTATTACAGCAATGCAAACAGGGCAGAGTGCACCTCTATTACAACTATGCAAACAGGGCAGAGTGCACCTCTATAACAGCGGTACAAACAGGGCAGAGTGCACCTCGATAACAGCAATGCAAACAGGGCAGAGTGCACCTCTATTACAGCTATGCAAACTGGGCAGAGTGCACCTCTATTACAGTGGTGCAAACAGGGCAGAGTGCACCCCTATTACAGAAATGGAAACAGGGCAGAGTGCACCTCTATTACAGCTTTGCAAACAGGGCAGAGTGCACCTCTATGACAGCTTTGCAAACAGGGCAGAGTGCACCTCTATGACAGCAATGCAACAGGGCAGAGTGCACCTCTATTACAGCAATGCAAACAGGGCAGAGTGCACCTCTATTACAGCTATGCAAACAGGGCAGAGTGCACCTCTATTACAGCAATGCAAACAGGGCAGAGAGCACCTCTATGACAGCTATGCAAACAGGGCAGAGTGCACCTCTATTACAGCTATGCAAACAGGGCAGAGTGCACCTCTATTACAGCGACGCAAACAGGGCAGAGTGCACCTCTATTACAGATATGCAAACAGGGCAGAGTGCACCTCTATGACAGCTATGCAAACAGGGCATAGTGCACCTCTATGACAGCATTGCAAACAGGGCAGAGTGCACCTCTATTACAGCAATGCAAACAGGGCAGAGTGCACCTCTATGACAGCATTGCAAACAGGGCGGAGTGCACCTCTATTACAGCAATGAAAACAGGGCAGAGTGCACCTCTATGACAGCATTGCAAACAGGGCAGAGTGCACCTCTATTACAGCAATGCAAACAGGGCAGACTGCACCTCTATGACAGCTATGCAAACAGGGCAGAGTGTACCTCTATTACAGCAATGCAAACAGGACAGAGTGCACCTCTATGACAGCTATGCAAACAGGGCAGAGTGCACCTCTATTACAGCTACGCAAACAGGGCAGAGTGCACCTCTATTACAGATATGCAAACAGGGCAGAGTGCACCTCTATTACAGCTATGCAAACAGGGCAGAGTGCACCTCTTTAACAGCAGTGCAAACAGGGCAGAGTGCACCTCTATTACAGCTACGCAAACAGGGCAGAGTGCACCTCTATTACAGCTATGCAAACAGGGCAGAGTGCACCTCTATGACAGCATTGCAAACAGGGCAGAGTGCACCTCTATTACATCATTGCAAACAGGGCAGAGTGCACCTCTATTACAGCTATGCAAACAGGACAGAGTTCACCTCTATTACAGCAATGCAAAAGGGGCAGAGTGCACCTCTGTGACAGCTATGCAAACAGGGCAGAGTGCACCTCTATTAGAGCTACGCAAACAGGGCAGAGTGCACCTCTATTACAGCAATGCAAACAGGGCCGTGTGCACCTTTATGACAGCAATGCAAACAGGGCAGAGTGTACCTCTATTACAGCAATGGAAACAGGGCAGATTGCACCACTATTACAGCTATGCAAACAGGGCAGAGTGCACCTCTATGACAGAAGTGCAAACAGGGCAGATTGCACCTCTATTACAGCAATGCAAACTGGACAGAGTGCACCTCTATTACAGCAATGCAAACAGGGCAGAGTGCACCTCTATTACAGCTATGCAAACAGGGCAGAGTGCACCTCTATTACAGCAATGGAAACAGGGCAGAGTGCACCTCTATTACAGCAATGCAAACAGGGCAGAGTGCACCTCTATTACAGCTATGCAAACAGGGCGGAGTGCACCTCTATTACAGCAATGGAAACAGGGCAGAGTGCACCTCTATTACAGCAATGCAAACAGAGCAGAGTGCACCTCTATTACAGCAATGCAAACAGGGCAGAGTGCACCTCTATGACAGCTTTGCAAACAGGGCAGAGTGCACCTCTATTACAGCAATGAAAACAGGGCAGAGTGCACCTCTATGACAGCATTGCAAACAGGGCAGAGTGCACCTCTATTACAGCAATGCAAACAGGGCAGAGTGCACCTCTATGACAGCAGTGCAAACAGGGCAGAGTGCACCTCTATTACAGCTATGCAAACAGGGCAGAGTGCACCTCTATTACAGCAATGCAAACAGGGCAGAGTGCACCTATATAACAGCTATGCAAACAGGGCAGAGTGCACCTCTATTACAGCTATGCAAACAGGGCAGAGTGCACCTCTATTACAGCAATGCAAACAGGGCAGAGTGCACCTCTATGACAGCTATGCAAACAGGGCAGAGTGCACCTCTATAACAGCAATGCAAACAGGGCAGAGTGCACCTCTATTACAGCAATGCAAGCAGGGCAGAGTGCACCTCTATGATCGCATTGCTAACAGGGCAGAGTGCACCTCTGTTACAGCAATGCAAACAGGGCAGAGTGCACCTCTATGACAGCAGTGCAAACAGGGCAGAGTGCACCTCTATGACAGCAATGCAAACAGGGCAGAGTGCACCTCTATTACAGCAATGCAAACAGGGCAGAGTGCACCTCTATTACAGCGGTGCAAACAGGGCAGAGTGCACCTCTATTACAGCAATGCAAACAGGGCAGAGTGCACCTCTATTACAACTATGCAAACAGGGCAGAGGGCACCTCTATAACAGCGGTACAAACAGGGCAGAGTGCACCTCTATAACATCAATGCAAACAGGGCAGAGTGCACCTCTATTACAGCTATGCAAACTGGGCAGAGTGCACCTCTATTATAGTGGTGCAAACAGGGCAGAGTGCACCTCTATTACAGAAATGGAAACAGGGCAGAGTGCACCTCTATTACAGCTTTGCAAACAGGGCAGAGTGCACCTCTATGACAGCTTTGCAAACAGGGCAGAGTGCACCTCTATGACAGCAATGCAACAGGGCAGAGTGCACCTCTATTACAGCAATGCAAACAGGGCAGAGTGCACCTCTATTACAGCTATGCAAACAGGGCAGAGTGCACCTCTATTACAGCAATGCAAACAGGGCAGAGTGCACCTCTATGACAGCTATGCAAACAGGGCAGAGTGCACCTCTATTACAGCTATGCAAACAGGGCAGAGTGCACCTCTATTACAGCGACGCAAACAGGGCAGAGTGCACCTCTATTACAGATATGCAAACAGGGCAGAGTGCACCTCCATGACAGCTATGCAAACAGGGCATAGTGCACCTCTATGACAGCATTGCAAACAGGGCAGAGTGCACCTCTATTACAGCAATGCAAACAGGGCAGAGTGCACCTCTATGACAGCATTGCAAACAGGGCAGAGTGCACCTCTATTACAGCAATGAAAACAGGGCAGAGTGCACCTCTATGACAGCATTGCAAACAGGGCAGAGTGCACCTCTATTACAGCAATGCAAAAAGGGCAGACTGCACCTCTATGACAGCTATGCAAACAGGGCAGAGTGTACCTCTATTACAGCAATGCAAACAGGGCAGAGTGCACCTATATGACAGCTACGCAAACAGGGCGGAGTGCACCTCTATTACAGCTACGCAAACAGGGCAGAGTGCACCTCTATTACAGATATGCAAACAGGGCAGAGTGCACCTCTATTACAGCTATGCAAACAGGGCAGAGTGCACCTCTTTATCAGCAGTGCAAACAGGGCAGAGTGCACCTCTATGACAGCTACGCAAACAGGGCAGAGTGCACCTCTATTACAGCTATGCAAACAGGGCAGAGTGCACCTCTATGACAGCATTGCAAACAGGGCAGAGTTCACCTCTATTACAGCAATGCAAAAGGGGCAGAGTGCACCTCTATGACAGCTATGCAAACAGGGCAGAGTGCACCTCTATTAAAACTATGCAAACAGGGCAGAGTGCACCTCTATTACAGCAATGCAAACAGGGCCGAGTGCACCTTTATGACAGCAATGCAAACAGGGCAGAGTGTACCTCTATTACAGCAATGGAAACAGGGCAGATTGCACCTCTATTACAGCTATGCAAACAGGGCAGAGTGCACCTCTATGACAGCAGTGCAAACAGGGCAGATTGCACCTCTATTACAGCAATGCAAACTGGACAGAGTGCACCTCTATTACAGCAATGCAAACAGGGCAGAGTGCACCTCTATTACAGCTATGCAAACAGGGCAGAGTGCACCTCTATTACAGCAATGGAAACAGGGCAGAGTGCGACTCTATTACATCAATGCAAAAAGGGCAGAGTGCACCTCTATTACAGCTATGCAAACAGGGCGGAGTGCACCTCTATTACAGCAATGGAAACAGGGCAGAGTGCACCTCTATTACAGCAATGCAAACAGAGCAGAGTGCACCTCTATTACAGCAATGCAAACAGGGCAGAGTGCACCTCTATGACAGCTTTGCAAACAGGGCAGAGTGCACCTCTATTACAGCAATGAAAACAGGGCAGAGTGCACCTCTATGACAGCATTGCAAACAGGGCAGAGTGCACCTCTATGACAGCAATGCAAACAGGGTAGAGTGCACCTCTATGACAGCAGTGCAAACAGGGCAGAGTGCACCTCTATTACAGCTATGCAAACAGGGCAGAGTGCACCTCTATTACAGCAATGCAAACAGGGCAGAGTGCACCTATATTACAGCTATGCAAACAGGGCAGAGTGCACCTCTATTACAGATATGCAAACAAGGCAGAGTGCACCTCTATTACAGCAATGCAAACAGGGCAGAGTGCACCTCTATGACAGCTATGCAAACAGGGCAGAGTGCACCTCTATAGCAGCAATGCAAACAGGGCAGAGTGCACCTCTATGACAGCTTTGCAAACAGGGCAGGGTGCACCTCTATTACAGCTATGCAAACAGGGCTACGTGCACCTCTATTACAGCAATGCAAACAGGGCAGAGTGCACCTCTATGACAGCTATGCAAACAGGGCAGAGTGCACCTCTATTAGAGCTATGCAAACAGGGCAGAGTGCACCTCTATTACAGCAATGCAAACAGGGCCGAGTGCACCTTTATGACAGCAATGCAAACAGGGCAGAGTGTACCTCTATTACAGCAATGGAAACAGGGCAGATTGCACCTCTATTACAGCTATGCAAACAGGGCAGAGTGCACCTCTATGACAGCAGTGCAAACAGGGCAGATTGCACCTCTATTACAGCAATGCAAACTGGACAGAGTGC
>NW_028241306.1:0-3000 GCF_964263255.1 Lissotriton vulgaris
GCCACAGCAGCTTTGAAGCAACAGGTGCGAAAACTAGAACTGGCAAATAAGCAAATGGCAGACAAGCTGAATGATCAGGAGGACCGCTCAAGGCGCAACATTGTCAGCCTGGTCGGAGTGCCGGAGAACTTGAGAGGACCAGCCCTGGATCTATTTGTGGAAGACCCCCTCAATACTCAACTGCAGCCGCGTGGGCTGTCCAGCTTCTTCTCAGTGGAGAGGGCACACCGAGTGCCTGGGGGCAGAACTCGGCCCCCCCAGACCCATACCAGCACGCATATTCAACGTCCGAGACTGAGACATGATTCTGCAGACGGTGCGAATCCGAATTGTCCCCCCAATACGTGTTGAAAACTGAACTGTAACCCTCTATCCATACTACACAGCAGCGGTGACTAAGCAATGTTGTAACTTTCTGAACGTCCAGAAAGAATTGCGAAACCGAGAACTCAAGTATGCAATGTTGTTCCCTACAAAAGTGAGGGTGGAAGCAGAAGGGAAAATCTGGTTCTTTACGACACCTGAAGAAGCACACGATTGGCTGGAGGAATGGGGCCCGGCCGTGGGATCAAGAAGGAAGGGACAGTAACAGAGGCACCAACTTATGGAATCGGCATCGTCAGGAGTGAAGGAGTCGGAAGAATCGGGAGGCACACGACAGAACACAGATAAGAACTCAGATTGATGTCAAACCTAAGAATCCTGGGACTGAGTACGAAAAAACCCCAGCTGGATGGAAGTGGGGACCCAACAACACAGCAATTCGCTGCAGGAATACCACTGACAAGGGTCGAAATGGACATACTGCACGGTGTCATCAGGTGCCCTTACTGTTGCGACAGTGACATTTTGGTGTGAATAGCTAGCCGCTTCAGAATGCAAATTTAAGGGGATGACTTAAGGAGATCGCAGAACGGCTCTCCTCCTCACGCAAGTACAACGTTCTGGAAAAAAAGCACTCTGCTGAGTTGGGGTGGGGGGAGTTTTAAGTCCACCGTGCAGGGAGGCACGGAGGGGGGTGTGGGTTAGGGACCGGTTATATGAGTTATTGTTTGTTTTGTTACAGATGCACAGTGAAGTAATTGACTGCAAACATTGTGACAACACATCGCTCATATCGCAAGGCGCCCCTTGCTTCTACATGGACGATGTCACACATGACACGACTAGAAACAGTGAGTGACGTTTCGACCACCCAATCTTCGGCCTCTAATATATCAAACCTTCTTTTCATTGTGATACATGGAATGTAAATGACCTGGAGGACAAGATAAAAAGGGGGCTGGTCCTCCAATACATTAAACGTAAAAGCCCGGCTGTAGCACTGATACAGGCATCATATTTGGTGGGCCTGGTTTGTAAGGCCCTGGGTGGATGGGGCTTTAAAGTGGTGGCACACTCTGAATTCACCTCAGGTTTTTTGGGGGGGGGTGGGGATTCTGATCAATAAGCGCTGCCCACTGATAATAGCTCGGTCCTGGAGAGATGATCAAGGACGGTTTGTACCTGTTATCAGTCTATATGCCACCAACGCTGCATCAGACAGCCTTCCCGGCCCTGGGAAAATTCCTGTTATCGCTCTATTAGGGCAAACTAATTGTAGGGGCGTCTTTAACGCTACGGTTGATGCATCCATAGATAGAAAACCCCCTAGGAACACCAGTAGTGTAAACCTTAAACTAGTAGAGTTTATTGACGCCATTGATCTAATCGATGTCTGGGGAGCCAGGTATCCACCGGAGCAACAATATACCTTCCATTCTGGAGTTCATAACAGTTTTTCAAGAGTAGATTATATATTTACACTGGCACCGGGTTTCGAGAGAGTCTTGGAGGTTTCGTACTTGCCTAGAGGCATCTCAGATCACTCACCTGTGCTCATTACATACATTACATATGCATCTTATGCCCCGGGATGACACCGAATGCTTCCGCTCTACCCCGGATATCTTAAAAACCGTAACATCGAGAAAGGTCTACTTACAGCCACAGGGAAATACTTTGTGGAAAACAAACACACAGTTGCATTCCCGATGATTCTGTGGGAGGCATATTTAATTGTACTGCGGGGCCATGCAATCTCCCTAGTTACAAGGCATAAGCAGGTCCAACGACAGCAGATTGAAACTAAGCATGGGCGGAAAATCCGTTCCGCTCGCGGATTTTGCGGATTTTTGGTAAATTCGCAATCCGCAAACGCTCGCGAATTTACCGAAAATCCGCAAATTCGCACGCAGCGGATTTTTTTTTCTTGGTGATACAATTTTGCGGCGCGTGGCGTTCACTTACCGTCATTCAGCGCTTGGTGAGTTGTTTTTCTCGATATTTTGCGAGTGCTGCGCCATTTTGGATCTTGCTGCGAGATCCCGAGGGAGTTTGGCGACCGCGATTACGTCATCGCGCTCGCCACCTGGCACAGAGCGAGAGTTTGTCAACGCGAGTACGCCATGATCACTTATCGCGAGAGTTCGCAATCGCGAACCCGTACGTGCGGCGGGCAGCAACAATCTCGCACTCGCGAAAATACAAAATTTGCAATTCTGCACAAGAAATCCACCAGCAAGCAGCATAAACCTTCTGAAAATGAAGATTTTTATTAGAATAACTCCTCAAGTTGACATTTGCCTACACTTTTTTTTGCAAGGAGTCCATTTTTGGGGGGGGTGTGGGAGGAAGGAAGTGCCCCACAGTCTCCAACTTCCTGTTCCTGTCCAGCAGGCTCCTCCCAGTGCTTTCTTCATGAGCTGGTCACTTTCATTCGGATTCTTCACCTGGAAGGATTACTTTTTGTGGATGCTGCTGGATATTTGGATTTGACGCCTTTTTGACTTTCTTTGGATCACTTTTGGATTAGAAATTTCACAAGTAAGTTTTTTTGGGGCATTACAGTTGCTGCAACTACAATTTTGGAATTTTCGATTTTTGGGCTGTTGTTGGGGCCTTTTGCCCAGGGGTACTCAGTGGTGGGTTGACTGAGTCTTTCTGTGGGGTCTCATTAAT